>NW_026251998.1:0-263407 GCF_025201335.1 Gilbertella persicaria
CTCTTTATTTCCCTATATAAACAAGTTTCTCTACTCATTTGTCCTTTTACATGTTGATATTGCTAAATAAATGCTTGAACATAAAAGTGAAGACTACTGCAAAGATAACTGCAACAAAAAAGATATGGGAAACAAGGCAATGTTTCAATTCGGTTAATGGTTTATTCATCGATCAACGAACTTTGTTCACACATTGAGTAGTACAAATCACAAGACTTCAAGACACAGATCAAGTTCCTATAAACAGCTTCCATTGTTTTCTGTCTCTTCTCTTCTTTTTTTTTTGGTTTTGAATTGAATTCTCTTCTATGAACAAAACGCTTCTCTCATCCAAAAATGAGTATTGGCGATTGGCTTTACATCAAACATGTTGCAAGCGAAAAAATAGTGTCCTGTTCTATTGTAAATCAAGATACACAAGTCTTTGTTGTAAAGCCTCAATTCTCGGATAACGAGTTATGGCGCTGGGATGGTCAATATTTATTAAATAAAAGCACTGGTCTTGTCTTGGATATCCGTAAAGGTAAAGCCATCACTTATCACAATACTCTCAATTCATACATGTCTCTGTATAGGTCGACTTCGATTTATTGAAGATACCGAGATTTGCTTATGTTCTAAAGAAGATTTAGTCAATCAATTATGGTTTGTCAATACAGACTATAAGCCTGCTCGTCATCTTTTTGGTAGAGAAATCCGAGCAAAGACTCCTCTTGGGAACACTATTCATTCTGTCAGCAATAGTGATTGGGTTCTTGAAGTCTGTGCTAAACAAGAAAAAGTCATTTTGTTCCCTTTACATAGCGACCCTTCAAAACGCCAACAACAGAGATGGGAATTTATTCCTGAAGAAGACATGCATTCGAATGAAGACGAAGAGCCTGGTTTGCTTTTCGAAATTGAATCTGTCAATTCAAGTATTGTTACACCTGTTGATTATTATAGTCCTGCGCCTTCTATCTCTACTCAATGTGATTCTTCTAAATTTGCTTATGGATTAACTCCAGCTAGAAAACGAGGATCCTCTCAATCTTCTGTCTCTTCAGGTCGTAAACAAAGTGTAGAAGATATGTTTAATTGTCAACATTTCCTTTATCATCCTAAACAATTTTGAATAATAAAACTAATGCCTTATTTACTGAATACATTTTTTTTCTCAATCCTGTCTAGAGATATTTTGTGCTTTTATTTTACAATCAAGAATTTTTGTGCTGGTATGATACATGTAATTAGTTGGAAGCTTCCTTGACTTTCTTTGCTGCTTGTTCCATCCATGGCTTGGGTGCTTGAGGCATAAGTTGAGCCTATAGAACATACATTAGTTATTCATACAAAACCAGTTTGATATTTACATTCACAAGAATCTTCTCGACAGTCTCTGTAGGTTGAGCACCCACAGTTAACCAATATTTAGCACGATCAAAGTTCAAGTTGATCAACTTGTTGCCTGCTTCATCAGGAATAGGGTTGTAGGCGCCAATTTTTTCGATAGGCTTACTGTTGCGTCCAGTACGAGCATTGGCAACAACAATGTGATAAAAGGGTAGATTGCGACGACCGTGGCGAGCGAGACGAATACGAACGACCATGTTGTGTATAAGAAGCTGGAAAAGAATTAGGTCCCCTTGCCCACTTTTTTTTTTTCTTTCGAGAGCATCAAACAAGTCACAATCATGTTTTTCAAGTACCGCTACTGGCCATTTTCGTGATTCAGTAAATGCATATCATAGTTATGAGTGTTTAAAAGCTTAGAACAGGAAACTTTTTTGTAGAATTGACTAAAAAAGATTCGTATAGACATTTTATTTTGAAACTAGAGCTCTTGAAAAGCGATTTTTGCTTGGTTCAATCTAATCTTCGATATCTTTTTGCGAGACTCATACTGGCAATGCCTGTCAAAGATTATATTGGTTTGATTTCGAGTGATAAGTGACCTCAAGCTGAAACAAGCAAAGATCTACAGTTTGAATTCAAATCCACTCAAAGAAACTGAGACAGAAAAGCAGAATGATTGGATTTGCCACATCAAAGCTATCAATCCAATTGACTTTTTTAGTACGCATAAAGCTTATCCATTTTTTCTCTCTTTCTTTTTGCTGTAAAATGAATGCATACACACACAAACCTGCTGATCTGAGTTTTAAGGCATTTCATTCATCATGTACAGTGTGTCCGACTCAAGATTACACAAAGGCTATTTTTTTTCTCGACTTCACGTTTTCTTTTCTTTCTTTCTTTTATTTCATACCTATAGACCGTCATGGATGAAAGTATCAGCCCTGCTTTGATGCGACTTCGCAACAAGCCCGAAACACCCCGTATCGATTTCTCAGTGTTCACACAAGAAGAT
Organism: Gilbertella persicaria; assembly: GCF_025201335.1. Taxonomy (NCBI): domain Eukaryota; kingdom Fungi; phylum Mucoromycota; class Mucoromycetes; order Mucorales; family Choanephoraceae; genus Gilbertella; species Gilbertella persicaria. Next base: position 2,351 of record NW_026251998.1, read on the forward strand.
GGCACTGTTGTTAGTACAAAAGATCGTGTTATTAAAGGTAGGAAAATTTAGGTTAAACACAGTATTGACACTCAAACAAGATGTCCCTGCACCTGCTGTAACATTACCGGCGGACGAAGAATTTTGGAGCAAAGAGAGACCTGGATTGCCCGACATAAAATTCTTGAAGGATCATTTTTACAGAGAAGGAAGGTTGACTGAAGAACAAGCATTATATATTCTCGAGAAAGGTACCGAGATCTTAAAGACGGAACCTAATCTTTTAGAAGTGGGCGCACCTATCACAGGTAAATGAAAGAAAAAAAGAATCATATTGATTGTCTATGTAGTCTGTGGCGATATTCATGGTCAATATTATGATTTAATGAAATTGTTTGAAGTGGGAGGCGATCCTGCTAATACGACTTATCTTTTTCTCGGTGATTATGTTGATCGAGGCTATTTCTCAATTGAGGTAAGTCTCCCTCTTTCTTTTTTTTTTATAAAATTCATACTAAGCAATGTCTAGTGTGTTTTGTATCTTTGGTCACTCAAGATGTGGTATCCCAACAGCTTCTTTTTACTTCGAGGTAATCATGAGTGCAGGCACTTGACGGATTATTTTACTTTCAAGATTGAGTGTAAGTTTGTAATAAAGAATGACTTTAAATAAAACTATACTAATCTATTTATAGGTCGTCACAAATACACCGAAAGTGTCTATGAAGCATGTATGAATTCCTTCTGTTCCTTGCCATTGGCTGCCATTATGAATAGACAGTTCTTATGTATTCATGGCGGTCTTTCTCCTGAATTACAGACATTGGACGATTTAAAAAAGGTAAAGAAACCAAGATAGATAATATGCTGATATGCTTCAGATTGATCGATTCCGTGAACCACCTACGCACGGCCTTATGTGTGATATTCTTTGGGCAGATCCACTAGAGGAATTCGGACAAGAAAAGAACAACGAGACGTTTATTCATAATCATGTCCGAGGTTGTTCCTATTTTTTTAGTTATCATGCTGCTTGTCAATTCTTGGAAAGAAATAATTTATTGTCCATCATTCGTGCTCATGAAGCACAGGACGCCGGGTAAGAAGGGAAAAAATAAGCATGGTTGTATTGACATGGCAATAGATACCGTATGTATAGAAAGAGTAAAACAACCTCGTTTCCTTCAGTCATGACTATTTTCTCCGCACCTAATTACCTTGATGTGTACAACAACAAAGCAGCTGTGCTGAAATACGAAAATAATGTGATGAATATTCGTCAATTCAACTGTACTCCTCATCCTTATTGGTTACCCAATTTTATGGATGTGTTCTCTTGGAGTTTACCTTTTGTTGGTGAAAAAAGTAAGGCAGAAAAAAAAGCTTAATTTGTTGTCTCACCTTATTTTAGTTACCGATATGCTTATTGCTGTACTTAATGTATGCAGTAAAGAAGAACTTGCGGACGACGACAAGAAACTTTTGGAAGACAAGACAAACAACGTACCCGATGATGCAGAACAACGCAGGATTGTCATTCGAAATAAAATCATGGCTGTTGGCAAGATCTCGCGCGTATTCTCTGTTTTACGTGAGAACTCTGAGCGTGTGATGGAATTGAAGTCATTATCACCTACTGGTAAGCTGCCTTTGGGTACATTGGCTTTAGGTGTGGAAGGACTTAAATCAGGTAAAGCATGATTGGAATACAATGATATGTACATACTCATTCCTTGTAGCTATTACTACATTCGAGGAAGCTAAGCGATCCGATTTGGAAAATGAACGTTTACCACCTACTCGTGAAGTCAAGGAACAATTACTAAGAGAAGAGACCGATAATAAAATCCGTACTGTAGTAGAAGAAGAAGATCAAGCCATGGAAGAAGTTGTTGATGCCATGTTTGATTAATAAAAAAAAAAGTCCCGAGAAACTTGTCCTTATTGTTTGTTACGTATGACAAGTATGAAGAAAAAGGAAAGCTATAAACATTTATTGAAAGGAAATGAAAACAAAGTCACTTTATATTATGCCCATTGTCATTTTAGGGCCTCTTTTCCTTTTCATTATTTACATTGATGAACGGAACTTTTCAGTACAAGCAAAAGGAACCTATGTCTTATTATCGACGTCCAACAGACGATTACCCATTGATGAACTACAGTCAGAGCAGTAGCACTTCAAGTTCTCAGCATACTTGGTCACCATCGCCAATGCAACAACGAGTACATCGAAAACCAGTGGCAAGCAATCCAGTCTATCAAGAGGTACCAACATCTATTTTGAAGTCTCATGCCAGTAAGAGCTATACTACTGCTGCTGATACAGTTCATCCCAACAGAATTAGGTCATACAGTCAAGTAGCACCTATTTCAAATAGAAATCATGCAAGAACTCGACGTCATTCTCAAGGCACTTGTTTAGTGAATGATCCTATTACTACTTCTAGAGTTATGTTAAAACAAACCTTGTTGGATGATAATCAATCTCTCACAAGTTATAGTCCTCATACTATCACTACTACTACTACTGCCACTACTACTACTACTAGCAGTAGTAATAGCAGTATCGTTTCTACGCCAAGCTCAAAACGTCATACTAATTTTTGGTATCCGCGCACAGACGATCAAACGGAGCCACTTGAACCATTGAAAAGAGGACTGAGCAAAAAGATTCGCCGCTTACTTCAACCTCAGCGCACTCAAATTGAGCAAGGCGGTTCGAAAGAACAATATCAAAAAGACTATCAAGAAAGCCTTGAACGATGCCAGTCGCCTGATAAAGACAATAGCTACAACCCTTTTGAAATCTTGAGGTAGGCCATTTCTTTTTCTACAGTACATTAAAATGACTATAGTCAAACATGGGATGCGTCCGGCCAACTCGAGTTGAATCAAGCCGAGTTTACACAGATCGATAACTATTCTTTTACTGTACAACAAAGAGGACCATTGCTGACGCCTGTCATTCTTTCACAAAAATTTCTGACAAGACCTTATAAGAAAGAAATAGCTAAAATGAGAGCCTTGTTTATCTGGCTTGTACAAAACATTCGGCCCGAATACCATGCAAGAAGAAACGACATGCTGATACAAAAACAACGAGAGATAGTAACACAACCACCAGCATCCTCTTTTAACTTAAGAAAGCGATTAAAAGAAATGACGCAACTGGACGTCGATCATCCGCTACTGTTGCAAGAAACAAGGTTGGACGCCATGAGTATTTTAGAAGAAGAAGCAACTTCCCTTGTTGTGAACACAAGAATGTTACCTGAATGCATGAATGAGTCAGCTGAAGAAGTACTAGAGAAAAGGAGTTGCAAATCGGCTTTTGGTATGGCGCACCTGTTGGTCAAAATGGCTCTTGCTGCTGGATTTGAGGATGCTCAAGTGGTTTATGGTTATTTAAAAGGTTATTATCAGGTAAAAAAAGAGAGAGGAAAGGAGGGGGTAAGGGAGTATGGTTAGATGGCAAGAAATATTGACTGCCATGTTGTTTAGTTCCTCAGGATACTACGGCCTCAGCATCTAAAAGCAAGTTGCCCATTAATCATGCTTGGTGTTCGGGTAAAAAAAAAAATAGCTATTCAAAGAAAGCACATCATTTAAAATGACAATAGTTAATATCGAAGGTGAATACCGCATGATTGACTGTTGGCTTGCATCGCCTTTCTATCCTCATAATGAAAACAAGTTGGAATCTCACTGGTTTCTGACAAGACCAATCGATATGATCATGACACATTTGCCTAAAAAGCCACTGAACCAGTTCCTAGATCCACCTGTTTCTCCTGCTGCATTTTTTGCATTACCCTATGTCCGAAACCCATTCTTTTGGCATCGTATTCAAATACTCAAGTATCATATGGAGCCAGAAGGCGAAGGCATTTTTTATGTAAGTCTCAAAATGGACTCCACAAACACAAGTTGTTATGCAGAAACAGAAGGTCAGGACGGAACCACCTTAAGAGGACTTGCACAATGTCTGACCGATGACCAAGACAACCAAATATGCAAAATTAAGGCTGTTTTGCCTCCTCAGCAGACATCAGGCTGGCTCAAGGTTTATGCGGGCCAAAAACCTATTCCTATCCATACAAACCATCATCATCAAGAAGTTGTCAACAAAACGCACTATCCTCTAGCCCTCTGTATACGCATTTCCTATCAACAGCCACGGCAAGAAGCATTTCATTTTGTTCAACTCTATGTAGATCAAAACGAGTTTTATATTCAAGAGCCTCAATGTCATCAATTGTATCCTCTACAGACATATCATTTCTGCATTAAAGCCAGTCGAATTGCGTACCGAGCAACACACCATAAACTAGCTTTAAAAAGTCCAAGTGGAAAACTAATGAAGCTGATGTACTCGCCACAAGATCAAACATATGATGGTATGGTCACCATATCTGAAGCCGGTAAATGGTCCCTTATTTGTTTACTGCATCAAACAGGAGGGTCCTATACTGTGGCCAGTTGGTTATGTAAGATCAATAAAGTTTTTCATTGATTAAACTAAACAAACAAACAAAAAAAGACATTTTATATTCAACAATACAGCAAAAAACCAGATTTAGTTTGATTGAAAATCATATTTTTGAGACCCATACAAAAATGTATACTTTTTAATGAAAATTGAGAGCGACACAAGTATCTTTTGACAGGCTAATTTGGAAACGGTTTATCAGAAAGACGGACATGAGAAACAGCCGAATTTCATGAGGACTTGGTTCAGAGAAACTAGCCGTTAAAGGTTCATATAGAATTTTTGTAAGGACTTCACAAGATCAAGCATATGATGTTATAGCTATTATCTCTCAGAACTGATATAGGATTTCTTAATTGCATCATACACAGGTTATGTAAGATAAGTAAAGTGTCTCACTGATAAGTTTATCAGGATAAAGGGAATAAGCATATCACATGGTGTCATATGCCTATAAGAAAAAGATAAGAGTAATGTTTTGTGTTGTTTGTATTGCTCATATTAGTATATACAAACAAAAGAAGAAGAGTTTTCCTTGTATATTCTTGTTACAACAAGTATCACAAACTATGCTTTCAGGAAAGGAAAGTCGGGCAGGGAAAAAGAGGGAGAGGGAAGGGGACATTTTTTTTCTATCTTTATCTAAATTTGTCTTATCTTTTATTACCTCTTCTTAGACTATATGTAAAATAAATCGATTTGCTTACTTTCTTCTTTTCTTTTCTTTGTTTTCTTTCTATCAAAAAAAAAAAAAAAGAAGCTGAATTTAATGCTTGTATCACATCAAGAGGGCACCAATAATTCGCCAAGCTGCAATAAAAAGGAATTTTCAGCACAAAATTATGCGAAATTATCAACTCCTTCAGCACCATACGGGATTGTTCCCAAAGAAAAGGTAAATATAGCATACTCCCCTCGGTATATTTTAAGCGTTTTGATAAATAATTTTTTTATTTCTTTTTTTTTCATACAGTATTCTATGTCAAACTTAGATGAGAAGCAAGTCCAAAAAGAGCCTTTTTCGTTATTCTTTACAACGAGTCATTTCTTTTCTCTTGTTCATGGTTATCTAAAATCATTCAAAAATCAGCACAATGACAGGAACCAGTCATTTGTTAAGAAACATAAAGGCCTGATGCCCCATACACCAACAAAAACCATTGATGCTTATATTACACCTCAAACAGTAACAAGTGCACCTATCAAGATTGCAGATAATGATGATTCTGAAGACTATATGTATCTTGGCAGCAGCAACGAGTCAAATCTGTCTTCTAGCTGGAGCTCACAAGGCTCTTCATTTGATCAACGCAGTCATCGCTCAAGCATAAGCTCAATGACATTATCCAATATCCTATGCGATTATTATGTCCAAACCCAAAAAAATCATCAAGATAATAACAGTGATGTTCCTCTAGAAACATACAAGATGTTTGAAGCCTCATATCCATCTTATTGTCGTTCTGGTAGCAATGCTGATGACGACGATGAAAGCTGGTTTATTGGTGATAATTTCCAAAAAACACGAGAATGGATTCAAGTAGTTGTAGATGAAGAATTGCAGCTGTCAACTGAAAAAACAGCAGAAGCAAGCTCAACAATAGAAATCAAGACAAGAAGCCTGCGTACCAACCCTGCTCATTTACGTATGATTATAGCTGAAGTGAATATGATGCGCTCCAACAAGATTGTTGGCCCATTAAAACCTCGAGGTTTCTTAGCTGCTAGAACTGATATATTTAAACCTTGTTTACCCAGTCCTTTAAAAAAAACATTTTCATCTTGTTAATCATATACCCCCCCACATACTCTCTTATCATATTAAAAAAAAAAGCGTTTTTTAATGTAAAAAAAATATACAAAAAATAGGTGATGAGTATATATAGTGTCACAACATGAACGTGTTTTGTATTATGTAGTGTTGTAAAGTGTCGAGTATTTTAGAAACCGGGGGCTCTAATCTGTTGTTGCTGTTGTTGTTGAGGTTGTTGAGGTTGACCATAAGGATTGCCAGTGCTCAACATCTAATGAATCATTAACATCTATTGGCCCCATTTCTTGTCATTTACTTACTTGTTGTGTACCCTGTTGTTGCATGGCTTCCTTTTCATAAGCAACCAAAGCTTGTTCTTTTTCAATTTCCAAAGCCAAAGGCAAGACTAATAAAAACATGGAAGTGGTGATAACCCAAGCACTCTTGCCAACAAAAGTAGCACCTGCCTTTCCCCAAGAACTCAAGGTAGAAACGCTATTAGAAATTCTGTTTCTGTGTTTGAGAGGAATGATATCCTTTAAAGCAGCAATTCTATCCAAAACAGACTCGTCTTCGTCGTCAAACTCGTCGTCAGAAAAGTCAGAGTAGTCGTCTTCACTGTAGACTTCAACTTGTTCATATTGCTCGGCAGAAACTTCTTCAAGCTTAACCATGTTTACTAGTAATAAGAATAATGAAAAAGAAAGAAAAGAGAAAAAAAAAAAAAGTACACTAAAAAGACGGTCTTTTTTGTGGCGGAGGGCCCATGTCTCTAATTTTTTTTCCTTTAGATTTTGACACTCAAATGGAGCATGAATTTTAACGCTAAAAAAGAGTAAGTCTTTTTTTTGTTAGTGCATTAAAGAGCATTATAGTCTATCATTTGAACGAATAAAAATGTCCTCCCTTTGAAATACAAGTTTATGTTCTCTCACTTACTTTCTTGTGTGACCATGTAGGTAAAAAGAAAGGTACATTGGTGATTCCGCGGGATAAAAAAAAATAATAATAATATAAAAATCACCCGTTTCACTACTACTTATTTTTCCTCTGGTCTATTGTTTTTTCTTCAAAGCATGAGACTTATCATTAGAAATGATTATGACGAAGTGTCAGAATGGGTTGGTAAGTAATATTAAATAAACCCAAAGAAAGAAAGGTATTGATTTTTTTTTGTGGATAGCACATTACATTAAAGAACGCATCAATCAATTTGAACCAACAAAAGACAGACCTTTTGTACTTGGTTTGCCTACTGGATCATCACCTATGAATGCTTACAGACGTCTAGCAGAGTTTGTCAAGGAAGGAAAACTATCATTTAAGCATGTTGTTACCTTCAATATGGACGAATATGTTGGCATACCACGGTAAAGTGATTTATAAATCATGACAAAAAAATTCTCACACACAGCTTCTTCTAGTGCTCATAAGCAATCTTATTATTCTTTCATGTGGACAAACCTATTTCAGCATATAGACATTCCTACTGAGAATATCAATTTCCTTGATGGAAATGCACCTGATTTGGAAGCTGAATGCAGACGTTATGAAGCTGAAATTGCAAAATATGGTGGCATTGAATTGTTTATGGGTGGCATTGGGCCTGATGGTCATATTGCTTTCAATGAGCCTGGCTCTTCCTTGACTTCTCGTACAAGAGTCAAGACGTTGGCTTATGAGACCATTATAGCTAATGCTCGATTCTTTGAAGGAGATATCACCAAAGTACCTAAATTAGCTTTGACAGTGGGTGTAGCGTAAGTATTAAATGTTATGCTGATCAATGAGAACTCAACTGGCTCTTGTAGTACAGTAATGGATGCTAGAGAAGTTTGTATTATTATTACTGGTGCTCATAGAAGGTAACAAAAAGAAAATGACTCATCGATCTCATGATGTGTAGTATTGCATTAGCTAAATGTATGGAAGAAGGTGTCAATCATATGTGGACAGTGTCTGCTATTCAAATGCATCCTAAAGGTTTGATTGTTTGCGATGAAGACGCTACTTTAGAACTTCATGTCAAGGTAAGAGTGAAAAAAAAAAGAGAAAGAGAGAAAGGAATAGTAACTCATATCCAACAAGACCGTCAAATACTTCAAATCGATTGAACATGTCCACCAGGCATTGATTGGGCATGAAAACTTGGGCTTACAAGGTGAACTGTTATCGACAAAAAGAGTGAGGTCAGATAAACTACAACGAGAAATGATGGTCAGAAAACTAATGGATCAAGAGCTCAATAAAGACGTAGATGATGATTTGGATTATGAAGAGCTTCACTATTCTCCAAAAAAGAAACGTCTTATTATCAGTAGCTCACCTTCACCTTAACATCAACTCACATTGTTCATTTCTTGCTTCATGTCATTGTAATTTATTTATTTACCAGTCTTTTATTTTGCTCCAAAATGCGTCGTCTAATACATCCTTGTGCTCCTTTACAACAACCTTTCCATTTTGGTTTGCCAAATAGTATAGTGTATCAATGCCTGTTTCTTTCAAATAAACTGGTAGCTTTTCATAATACAGACCAACATCGTTAGGTCCATGGCAATCATCAGAAAGTGTGAATTTACCACCCTTTTGTTGAATGGCTTGTATAATGTCTTTTTGTGGGTAAGCATCACGTAAACCCTTCTTCCAGGATCTTGAATTGATTTCAAACAATCCACCATATGCAATAACATAATCCAAATTGCGTGTCAAGCATTTCCAAACTTCAGGGTCTAATAGTGTTGCGTCTGCTACAGTTTGATTAGCAAAGAGTCGAATGAGATCAAAATGACCCACAATTTCTGGCTTGACAGACTGAAGCATGGCATATTGTTCATCAAAGTAGCGAATATACAGCTGTGTTAATTGACCGCCTATCTGTGTCAATGCTTGATTGAAAAAATCAAGCGAAAAATCAATAGGTATCGAATTAACATGGTGAAGAGAACCAATCACATACTCGATATGATGTGCTTGTCTTAGCTTCTCAACATGGTCTGCATAATTGGGCGTGATAAACTCGATCTCTGCTCCAATCAAGAGGTTTATCTTGTCCTTGTATACATCTCGAATACGTTTTGCTTCTACTTGAAAATCATGATAGGTTGTCTCCAATGATTTAGGTGTACATTGTGCCTGAAATGAATGGTATGTAAGTTAGTTTTGCATTTTATTTCTCTATTTCTTACATCGATTTCTTCAGGATAGAGTTCTGTATCGACATATCGAGGCATATGTTCGCTTAAACCATAAGTGTGAAATCCTTTGCGGATAGCTTCCTTGACAACGTCTTCTAAAAGACCATAACCATGTTTACAAAACTGACCCGAGTGACTATGAAAAGAATAAGGCATGGTACCAAAAAAAAAAAAAGAAGAGAAAAAAAAGATATCAGTCACTATTTGTATCATCGCTCATTTAATCGATCTTCACTATCAAATTTGATCTTTACAAGAGATAAAAAATATGTATGTCTACACAAGATAATAGGTTGATTAAAGGCTCTTATCTTTTGTATCAGGTAATGTCAAAGTCTAATTTCTTGACATTTAAACTAGAAAAAAATGACACCTAAAGACAACGGATGTCATTGGACGAGAACCTCCAATAAAGCAGTTAACAAATTGTGAGTCAGAGTTATTTTTTTCTTCTTATTTTCCTTGTTAAAACTTTAAATCACCCCCTTCTCTTTAAAACCATGTCTCATAACCGCACTGTCATTACTGAAGGTAAGCTTGAATGATCATGATCCTTTTAAATATTAAATTATTTTTACGGATCCAGCCTTAAATGAGCTTGATGATAAACGTATCAAGGGCATCAAGCCCCTTATTCCTCCTCAAATCTTGATGGAAGATATCCCTCTTACTTTGAAGGCCGCTCAAACTATTCTTGAAGGCAGAAGAGCTGCTGAAAATGTAATCAAAGGTTCCGATGATCGTCTTTTAGTTGTTGTTGGCCCTTGTTCCATTCATGATGTCAAGGCTGCTAAAGAATATGGTAAGAAAATGAAGTGGAGTTTTTTTTTTGCTTATGCTGCTTTAGCCAATCTCTTGATTGAATACAGCGAAAAAGCCAAGGAAGATCTCTTAATCATCATGCGTGTTTACTTTGAAAAGCCTAGAACTACTGTTGGTTGGAAAGGTTTGATTAATGATCCTTTGATGAACAACAGGTATATTGATACAGTGATATATGATATCTAATTATTGTTCAAGTTATGAAATCAACAAAGGTCTTCGTATTGCTCGTCAATTATTGTTGGATCTTGTAGGTTATATAGAAAAAGAAACGCAGTGATTCATTAGTATTTTATTTAGAACGAAATGGGTATTCCTACTGGCTGTGAATTCTTGGATACTGTAAGTACCTATACATGTAGCCCAGTTTTTCTTATATTTATTTAGATCTCTCCTCAATATACTGGTGACCTTGTTTCTTGGGGTAAGGCATTCATTCCATACAAAGATTACAACAACTCATCTCATATAGGTGCTATTGGTGCTAGAACCACTGAATCACAAATCCATCGTGAGTTGGCCTCTGGTTTATCTTGCCCTGTTGGCTTCAAAAATGGTAAGCTATACATCACTAAAACTGTATTCTAAGCCCTTGATGAACAGGTACCGATGGTTCTAATGGTGTTGCTTATGATGCCATCCGAGCTGCTAGCAATGGTCACCATTTCTTGTCTGTAACAAAGCAAGGTTTATCGGCTATTGTTCAAACAGAAGGTAATGATGCTTGCCACGTCATTCTCCGTGGTGGTAAAAGTGGCACAAACTATGACGCTGAATCTATCAAGAAGACAGCCGAAGAACTTCAAAAAGTCAAGTTAGCTCCAGTTGTCATGGTTGACTGTAGCCACGGTAACTCGAGTAAGGACCATAAGCGTCAACCTCTTGTTGCACAATCAATTGTAAGTTCAAAACAATAGGTGAGATTGTGTCTCATTTTTGAATAGTCTGAACAATTGGCTCAACCCAAGGTGACAGGTGATAACATTGTTGGTGTCATGATTGAGTCAAATTTAGTTGAAGGTAAAAGAAAGGAAAAGGATATGTAACATGATTAACTTTGTGGATCAGGTCGCCAAGATATTCCTAGCGAAGGTCCTCATCGCTTAAAGTACGGTCAATCAATCACTGATGCTTGTATTGATTGGGAAGATACTGTCAAGGTCTTAGACAACCTTCGTGAAGGTGTTCGTGCTCGTCGTGCTGCTAGAAATGCTTAAGAAAAGTGACTCAAAACTGTTTAGAAGATATACATAAATAAAACCAAAAAATGCTTGTTTTGTATCTAATTTTTAATGAGTATCTTCCATAAAATTCTTCGAATGAATTTTTTGCTCTTAACCCCTCCTCTTGGTTTCTCGTTTTTTCTTTTTCTTTACTCGAGCCTATGTCGAATAGTCCTAGCACACCAGACTTACCTCCTCCTCCCGAGTATGTCTTTCGGGAACATAAGGCTACGGTCAATCATGTCCACATCTTTGACAGAGATCAGCACTTTGCGTCATGGTAAAGAAAATACGCGATGACCAAAAGAAAGCTCACACTCTCTAGTGATGCTGAAGGTTGGGTTGTAGTTTGGAAAATGAAAACAAGACGACCTATATCAAAATGGAAAGCACATAAAGAAAGCTGCTTAAAGGTCACAACTATTGAAAACCACACACTGATAAGGTAATCAAAATACATGTACGAGACAGTCCATAAATAAAAAAGAAAAAGAATAGTCAGGGCAGAGATAACATGATTCATATTTGGAAATCATGTTTGAACGAACCTGAGCTTGTTTCTTCTGTTGTCTATAATGCTTTAGGTTTCTGTAAGTTTTCGTGTTACTCTCAAGACAATGGTAAGATAATCTTAAATGAAAAAAAAAATTAAAGCTATCCTGATTTTAGATTCAACCTTATTGTGTTTTCCTTCAAAAGACGACATTGCCATGGTAAGCGCCCATTTTATGCGAAAAAAGAAGACTAAATGGGGAAAGTTTGATATCTATGATTTGACTTATCAAAAATATGTGCTGCAAAATGTGGGAGGTAACACAGATATCGGCTCAGCTCGGCAAGGCGCCTGTATGGCACTACAATTGTTTCGAACATTAGATGCTTTATTTATAGTGGCGGGATACGAAAGTGGACAGGTAGCATTATGGCAAATAAAGCAAGATAAAAGCAGCCTGATTTGGTATAAACAAGAGCATCAAGAACCGAGTAATAAGAGAGAACACAGAAAGAGTGACAAGCAATTGACCAGCTTTTATTTTAGTTCTTGATCTGTCAATTGACAGCAACAGAGCGTTTCTTATATCTTCATCAGCAGACAACCAAATTTGTAAATATATGCTTGGAACAGGTGATGTTATCAAAAAGATAAAGATAAAAAAGTCTGGCGTTGTAGCACTCAAGATTCGTTCTGACAATAAGATTTTTGCTTCGGGTGGATATGATGGAAAGTAAGTACATTCTACTCTACAAGATGCTTATCTACTCTAGAATACGAGTCTTTTCTGTAAAATCAATGAAGCCTTTGGCTATCTTGTCTTACCATAAAAATACAACTTATGGACTTGATTTTGGCGCAGAAAACAATTGGCTGATGAGTGCAAGTCAAGACTATCGTATCAGTTTATGGAGCATATTTTAGTGTCATATGAACAGAAAGGAATGATAACGATAATAAAACTTAAGATTAACTGCCGATCTCTGGTTGGTCATGATTAACGTATTACAGACTTTTCCGAGTATTGTATTTGAATTGAAACTCCCTGACTACTTATCTATTCGAAACAACTATCTTCTATCACTTTGATTTATCATATATATATAGAGATTTGGGTTCTCTTTTCCTTTTTCTTTTTCTTTTCTATTTCATAAATAAATATGGACTCAGCAACAACATATAACGCAGGCGATATTGCTTGGGTCTTAACCTCTACTGCACTTGTCTGGCTTATGATCCCGGGTGTTGGATATTTCTATTCTGGCATGGCACGCAGAAAGAATGCTCTGTCATTAATCATGTGCTGTGTATTATCGCTGGTTGTTGTGAGCGTCCAATGGTTTATATGGGGCTATAGTTTAACATTTAGTAAAACTGCAACCAATGGTTTTATTGGTAATCTCGATAATGCATTCTTGCGAGGTGTATTTGGTGATCCTTCTATTTCTTCATCTGCTGTTCCTGATCTTGTCTTTTGCGTCTTTCAATGTATGTTTGCTGCCTTGACACCAGCTCTTGCTATCGGTTCTGCAGGTATGAAAAAAAGGCTATTTGTGTCACCTTTCTTATCTTTTTATCTTAGCTGAGCGTGCTCGTCTTTTGCCTATGATTATTTTCATCTTTATTTGGTCTACACTTGTTTATAATGTTGTCGCTAGTTGGACTTGGAATGTGAGCGGTTGGAGTGCCAAGTTAGGTGCTATTGACTATGCAGGAGGAGTAAGTTTAGATAAATTCAATTTGATCCAATAGACTTATAGTTTTATTTAGACACCAGTTCATATCACTAGTGGTTTTGCTAGTTTAGCTTACGCTTTAATTTTGGGTCGTCGTGAAGGTCATGATCACAAAAAGGAAGAATTCAAGCCTCATAACATGTCTAATGTTGTTCTTGGCACTGCATTGCTTTGGTTTGGCTGGTTTGGATTCAATGGTGGTTCTGGTTTAGCTGGTAACATTCGTGCTGCCATGGCTTGTGTTGTTACCAACTTGGCCGCTTCTGTCGGTGCCATCACTTGGATGTTGATTGATTACCGTGTAGAACGCAAATTCTCTGCTCTTGGTTTCTGTTCTGGAGCTGTAGCAGGTCTTGTAGCCATCACACCTGCTTCAGGCTTTGTAGGTCCTGCACCTGCTGTCGCCATTGGTTTCCTTGGTGCCTGTGCTTGTAACTTGGCTTGTCACTTGAAGCATTTGCTTCGTTATGATGATGTTGCTGATGTCTTTGCTGTCCATGGTGTAGGGGGTTACATTGGTTCTTTATTGACTGGTATCTTTGCTGAATCTTATGTAGCTGCTTTGGATGGTACTGAGATCGCCGGTGGTTGGATGAACCATCATTGGGTCCAATTAGGTTATCAACTGGCTGAGGCTACTGCTGGTGCCTCTTACTCTTTTGCGGTAACATTCCTTATTTTGTTTATTATGAACAAGATTCCTGGTCTTTCTCTCCGTGTGGATCGTGAATCTGAACTTCAAGGTTTGGATGCTGCAGAAATTGGAGAAATGGCCTATTATCATGTTGATAAGATTGTTGGTGTTAACCAGAATACAGGTGAAGAAACAGTCATGAAACAAGACGTAGAAGGCTATAACATGGAACCTCAAGCACAAGGATCTATGGGCTCTGAAAAACCATTCAACAACTCAAGCATGAACAATGTTTAAATTCTCTTTTGTATCATTTTATTTCCTATTATTACTTTTACTCTTATTATTACCATTTCAACTTTAATCTAATTTATCATGTACCATATATAAACGAGACAATTCAATGTCGTATAACACTGAAAATATATCTATTTTTCTTTTATCAAATGTGGCATCTATGAACCAACTTTTTGATGAAGAGACCAAAGCAAATAAGGATGTGAACATAGTAGTCAAAGTACAAACATCTGCCAAAAAACAATCCAAAAGGCAAACAGCAACAAAAAAAAGACATGTCTTGAATTAGGTAGTTAAACGTACATTGGTTATTTGGGGGTTTCTCGAGACGGCATGTGAATGATTTCATCAAGCTGTTGTACCTTTCCTTCTGGATTTATCTTTACTATAAAAAAATCAGCAATTAAACTGGAATTATGAATATAAGTTACTTCATCACATACTTAGTGAATGTTCTAAAGGCATTCTTTCATACCTCATGTATTATGAAGTTGAAGTGAATCCCCCCAGCATTTTGACATTTTCATAAGCAAACATTCTTATTTTCTGAATTAAGAGAGCAAGTATATTCTTAGCAAATCATTTTTATGAAGATAAGTAATTTAGTATGCATTACTTGCTCAAGTAACAGAGGCATGGCAAAAAAAAAAAAAAAAAAAAAAAAAAAAAAAGCTCCAACAGCGAAAAAAGATAAGTAGTCCTTCAAGTCTTCTTTTCCTTGGTATATAAAGGTAGTATGAAGCCTGTTCATGCACGCATAAGTGCTCTAAACACCTACAAACTATGTTTATTAACAAGCATGATACCTTTAGGGTTGCTTTGGACCAAAAGAAGCGATTTGTAAAATTTGACCAAAATGACCAAAATGACCAAAATGACCAAAATGACCTTTTGATCAAAGGGTACTACTCATGAAAAAAGCTCTACTTTGCAGTTTGTGATCTTCTTTTGTTGCTACAAGACGAAAAACCAAGCTATCGACAAGCTTAAATACTCAAAATGTGCGTCAGAGGCTCTAGTTTTTGGTGGATGTGTTTGCGTAACAGTTGTACTATAAAAATGGTATGCTAGAAGCGAAAACCCTTATAGACATTTTCGCCTATTTGCTTAATATTTTAGCAGCAAGGTTACTGTGTTATTTATATCAATAGGCTCAGGAAGCAAATATCTACAACTCTTGTCACTACACCAACGCCCAATAATTGCATCTTTATACAGTTCTCAACAAAAGCCCGATTTCTGATGCGGCGCAAGAAGAACTGGAGTTGTCTTTCATTTTCAATCTCCGTAAACCGTTATCTGGTATGTTCTATGTCCATTTATATTCGCATTTACGTTAGAAATGCCTATATTTCTGCTTTTCTACATTATTTGTCACTCAAAGTAACATGAAATACTTTATAAAGGCCAATTTTTGACAATTTCTATATGACATTTAGAGCAAAAATGCTCAAAAATGCCCAAACCACAGCTTAAACATACCAATCTTTGATGGACCATTATTCGGCAACGGCGTTATCAGAACAGCCTCTTTCTTTGTTTAAAGCATGTTCTTTCAATCCCTGAAATCGAATGGTACCATTGGTTTGGTTGTTTTGTGAAATTTATATTTTTTGAAGATGAAAAATAAAAACTCGATCGAGATTTTTTTTTAGAATGACCCAATGTAGGCCTGATCTAACCATGGCTCGGGCAGCAGCTTCTAAGCCTACTGCCTGACAGTCGTCTCTTTACGGTTCTATCTGTCTGCCAATAGAGAATATGGTCCGCTTACTGGCGTTTCGCCTTGGACAATCAACCCTTCAACCCTGAGTGGGTCATTTCCGACATTATTAGTCAGATTTTGATCTCACTACACCAACATTATTTGCTTGTAAACGTTTTTTGAGTCTCTCAAAGACTAATTTTGTGCACTCTTTTTTTTTTTCAGCTTATCCATGTTACGCCCCTCTGTGATGTGTAACTGAAACATACATTTTGAAAAAAAAAAAAAAAACTAATCCAACCGAAATCAGATAAGACCATGTCTAGATACTTCTTGCAAAAAGAAAACGAGTTTACTAAGATGAAAACATCGACTTGATTTGAGCATTGGATTCAAATTTGCATTCAAAGTACATTATACACTGTAATCGGTACAAAAGAGGTCCTTTTCAGTATATATTAGATAGTGAAAGGGTAGCTATTTATACATCATTCGATGCGAAAAATGCGCAAGAGTAAGTTCTGTTATAATATACGACATTTCTGAACCTGAAAAGAGCAACTTTTAGACATGATCAACAATGAATGTCATGGAAAAGAAGGATTCGATATTTTCAACCCTGCCTTTCTTTGTAGCTTGTGTAGTGAGCGTACCTTTTTGTCTATGCCGACACTTACAACCACAATCACGTTTTGATCGAATGAATACAAAAAAAAAAAAGTAAGAAATAAAAAGGCTAGTAGCCAGACGTAATACTGTGGTGTATTAAAGACAATATCACCATAGTTTAGCAAGTGAATGATGCTCTGTTCAACTCATACTGAAAATGAAAGACAGCAGCCCTGAGTGGATAAAGCCGTTGATACAAGTGGATTCCACGCATAGCTTTTATTACACAAAGACAGCAGCAAAAAAAGAGGGACATGCATAGCACAGGCATATTGTGAATTCTATCAAGGTAATCAAGCCTCTTCAGTTACTCCTTTTTATCTAAACAAGGGTCGATCAGACTCTCGAACAGAAACAAGAAAACTCAAAAAAAAAAAGTAATACACTATGAAGATTTACCAAGCCTCAATGAATATTCACGGTTGTCAATGGTAAACAGCCTAAACATGACAAGCAAATATACACTTAATAGCTCTTTGATGTGGTTCTATTTCACTATTGAGCTAAAAACAAAATGTACAGTATCAAAACGTCTTTTAGAGGGAAAAATAAATAAATACAATCACCGCTCAAATTGATCCAATCAGTATCGACTATTGAAGCAACCTGAATTCAACATGTACGTGTTTCATTCTTTTTTTTTTCTCTTACAATAAATACAATAACGCAAGCAACCATGTCAGACATGTCAGATGATGATTTCCAACCTCTTGAACCTACTCTTCAAAACATTTTAGACCAAAATTCCCTTCATTGGATTTTTGTTGGTGGCAAAGGTGGTGTTGGTAAGTAAATACAAGATAAAATATTCTTATTGACATGACTAGGTAAAACAACTACTTCTTGTTCTTTGGCTGTTCAACTTTCCAAGGTCCGTGAATCTGTCTTGCTCATCTCAACTGATCCCGCTCATAACCTTTCTGACGCGTTTGGACAAAAGTTTTCCAAGGAAGCCACACTTGTCAATGGCTTCAATAACCTTTACGCTATGGTAAGTACCTTCTATTGAGTGTGCATCATTCATCTCTCTTTGTCTAGGAAATTGATCCTACTTCAAGTATTCAAGAAATGATTGAACAATGTAAGTCAACGTTTATCATCATAGAAGATTAACTTGTTTCTAGCTGATCAAAACAATCCTATGGGTGGTATGATGCAGGATTTAGCTTATGCTATTCCTGGTGTGGATGAAGCTATGGGTTTTGCTGAAGTCATGAAGCAAGTCAAGACCATGTCTTATTCTGTTGTTGTGTTTGATACTGCCCCTACAGGCCATACACTTCGTTTCCTCTCTTTCCCTACCGTGCTTGAAAAGGCATTGGCCAAGATCAGTGGATTGAGTAGTCGCTTTGGCCCTATGGTGCAACAAGTATCAGGCATGATGGGTATGAATGCCAATCAAGAAGACATGTTCTCCAAATTGGAGGAAATGCGTTCTGTAATTACTGAAGTCAATAACCAATTCAAGGATCCTGTAAGTGCAAGCACACTTGTGCAATCATATGACTAACTCTGTTAGAATACCACTACTTTTGTCTGTGTCTGTATCTCTGAATTCTTGTCCTTGTATGAAACTGAACGTATGATTCAAGAATTGACTTCTTATCATATTGATACACATAATATTGTTGTCAATCAATTACTATTCCCTAAAGAAGGTAAGAATATACAAATACAATCTTTTGTTTATTAAATGGGTTAGGATCTAACTGTGAGCACTGTACTGTTCGACACAAGATGCAACAAAAATACTTGGATCAAATCTATGATCTCTATGAAGATTTCCATATTGTGCGCATGCCCTTATTAACAAAAGAAGTGCGTGGTGTAGAAGAAATCAAGGAGTTCTCCAAGATGTTAACCGAGCCTTTTCAGGAAAAGAAATAAACGTTAGCCAATCATATCTTTTAGAATTTTTTATCATAAGCCCCCTTTCTTTTTTTTTTTTCTTTTTAGCTTCTCTCTTTCTCTTATATCATGGTTGCTGAAACAAAGTTTTATGACATCTTGGGTGTTGGTCCTGATGCTTCAGAATCAGAACTCAAGAAGGCTTATAGAAAACTTGCTTTAAAATACCATCCTGATAAGGTTTGAGCTCCCCCCCTTTTTTTTTCCAAATAGCTCATCATCTTTCATTAGAATCCTGATGCTGGAGACAAGTTCAAAGAGATCTCTCATGCCTATGAAATCCTTTCTGATGCCGAAAAGAGAGAAGTCTATGATCAATATGGTGAAGAAGGCCTCAGTGGTCAAGGTGGCCCTGGTGGTATGAATGCTGAAGATTTGTTTTCTCAACTCTTTGGTGGTGGTGGTGGATTTTTTGGTGGAGGAGGTCGTCGTGGACCCCAAGGTCCTCGTCGTGGAAAAGACATGATGCATCAACTCAAAGTCAGCCTTGAAGATCTTTACCTTGGAAAGACCAGTAAACTTGCCCTTCAAAAGAACGTCCTTTGTGCCAAATGTGAAGGCAAAGGAGGTAAGGAAGGTGCTGTTCAAACCTGTCGTGGTTGTCATGGTCAAGGTGTTCGTATGATGATGCGTCAAATGGGTCCCTTGGTTCAGCAGTTCCAACAAACCTGTCAAGATTGTCGTGGTACAGGTGAAATCATCAATGAAAAAGACCGTTGTAAGGAATGTTTAGGCAAAAAGATCTTGAGTGACCGTAAAATCCTTGAGGTCCGTATTGAACGTGGTATGCGTGGTGGTCAAAAGATCACTTTTGCTGGTGAAGGTGATCAAGCACCCGGTATTATTCCGGGCGATATCATCATTGTCTTGGATGAAAAGCCTCATGCTAAATTCACACGTCAAGGCGATGATCTTATTTATGAAGCCAAGATTGATCTCTTGACTGCTTTGGCTGGTGGTCAGTTTGCTATACCCCATCTTGACGACCGTGTTCTCTTGGTCAATGTCATTCCAGGTGAAGCTATTCAGCCTGATATGATCAAGGTTGTGCCTTATGAAGGTATGCCTATCCAACGTATTGACAGTCGTGGCCATCTGTTTATCAAATTCACGGTTGAATTCCCTCAATCAAACTGGACAGATCAAGACACATTAAAGAAATTGGAGAGCATCTTGCCTCCTCGTCAGCCATTGCCTCCCTTGGGCGACAAGCATTTGGATGAAGTTGTCTTGGTGGATGCTGAAGGTTATCAAGGACGAGCTGGTGCCGCTGCTTATGATGAAGATGAAGATGAAGATCATCACCACCATGGACCAGGTGTCCAATGTGCTCAACAATAAAAAAGACTGTATTTTTTATGCTTGTTTATTACACTTGATATTAGGATTATGAATATTAGAAAGGGTGAGTTGGTAATAATAATAATTGTCTATTCGTCCTCTTCTTCAAGGATTTCATCTTCTTCAAGATAATCTTCATCTTCCATAAGTTCATCATCAGCAGTAGCTTCTTGGTATTGTTGGTATTCAGAGACCAAATCGTTCATGTTGGATTCGGCTTCAGTGAATTCCATTTCATCCATACCTTCACCAGTGTACCAATGCAAGAAAGCCTTTCTTCTGAACATGGCAGTGAATTGATCGTTCACACGCTTGAATAATTCTTGAATGGCAGTAGAGTTACCGATAAAAGTACCAGACATCTTGAGACCCACAGGGGGAATGTCACAGAGAGAAGTCTTGACACCGTTAGGAATCCATTCAACAAAGTAAGAAGAGTTCTTTTGTTGAACAGCCAACATTTGGTTCTCGACTTCTTTGGTAGACAAGCGACCACGGAAGATGGTGGCCACAGTCAAGTAACGACCGTGACGAGGATCAGAAGCAGCCATCATGTTACGGGCATCGAACATTTGAGCCGTCAATTCAGGCACACTCAAGTTACGGTATTGTTGAGAGCTAAAGGCAGTCAAGGGAGCAAAACCAACCATGAAGAAGTGAAGACGAGGGAAGGGAACCATGTTGACAAACAACTTACGCAAATCACTGTTGAGTTGACCAGGGAAACGCAAACTGGTAGAGACACCGGACATGACAGTTGAGACCAGTTCGTTCAATTGACCGTAGCCAGGGTTGCTCAACTTGAGTGTACGGAAACAGATATCGTAAAGGGCTTCGTTATCGATACAGAAAGTAGCATCACAGTTTTCAACCAATTGGTGAACAGACAAGACAGCGTTGTAGGGTTCAACCACAGTATCAGAGACCTTGGGAGAGGGCACAACAGAGTAAGTACACAACATACGGTCAGGGTATTCTTCACGGATCTTGGAGAGCAAAAGAGAACCAAGACCGGAACCGGTACCACCACCAAGAGAGTGACAGAGTTGGAAACCTTGAAGACAGTCTGTGTGTTCAGCTTCCTTACGAACCACATCCAAGACTTGTTCAACCAACTCAGCACCTTCAGTGTAGTAACCTCTAGCCCAAGAATTACCAGCACCATTTTGACCAAAGATGAAATTGTCAGGACGGAAAAGCTTACCATAAGGACTAGAGCGAACTACATCCATGGTACCAGGTTCCAAATCGACCAAGACGGAACGAGGAACATATTGGCCCTGAGATCCTTCGTTGTAAAAGACATTGATACGCTCAAGTTGCAAATCATTGTCACCAGCATAAGTGCCGTTAGAATCAAGACCATGTTCTTGACTGATGGTTTCCCAAAACTTTTGACCGACTTGGTTACCACATTGACCTAAACCAAAAAAAGAGTCAATCAAGGTATTTTTTTTTTTTCTATTCACTTACCAACTTGAACATGAATAATTTCTCTCATTTTAAACTAAACATGGTAAATAAATCATCCATATGATCTTAACCTTACTTTTTATATGTTTATAAAGGAAAGTCTATAATAACAGTAATAAAGAAGAAAACAACCAAAAGGAAAAAGAAAGATATTTAAAATCACAAACACGAGCAACGATTCCTTTTTTTTTTAATTTATTTTTAACCAATCGTTCCTTTTTTGACAACAAAATAAAAATTTCGTGTTACAACAGATGATTTATGAGGATGGATTCTTCTTGAGTTGTATTAAAGAGTTCATACAAGCATAGAGTAATTCTGGTATACCCTTTAAGCCTAATTCTGATAGATAATCTAGATATTCAACACGGTATTCCATATAACTGATTGAAACACCTCCTTTCTATTATTATTATTATTATTATTATTATTTTCAGGCACAGGACACTTACTTGATCCAATTGTTTTAAATAGTTGGCTGTGATAGGTTTATCGTGATACACATTTACTTTTTCATCTTTCTCTATTATCTATAAACAAAAAGGGGATTAGATATCATGTCTAACTTGAGTTGATATTTGCCTCCATAAATCGTTTTGAAAAAGAAACA
Organism: Gilbertella persicaria; assembly: GCF_025201335.1. Classification (NCBI taxonomy): domain Eukaryota; kingdom Fungi; phylum Mucoromycota; class Mucoromycetes; order Mucorales; family Choanephoraceae; genus Gilbertella; species Gilbertella persicaria. The sequence goes on from NW_026251998.1 coordinate 24,683, forward strand.
AGTGCACCTGAATGAGTGATGGACAAGACGAGTTTTGAATCTACATGTTTATGTTGACAGAGTTGAATGAAATGTTCAATGTTCTTTCTATAGAAGAAGAGTAAGTGAAAGGATAGTTTGATACAAGTCATCTCTTTTTACTCTGTAAACGAAAAGGCTTGTTCGTTTTCTTTTGATTGACTGAGTCCTAGATTTCGCCATAGTGAATTACAGATGTCCATCATATAAGTATTAAAATGTTCCAAATACTCTTGTGTATGCTTTGAACTCCAATCAATCGTTTTGCGGTCATTTTCTTCAAAAGCAACCTTGTATTGATGAATAATGCCACATATTCTACTGACTGCCATGGCTGTGGTTGAAAAGAAATTACGGTGTACAAAAGTAGCTGCAGGAATAATAATATCGGGTATGTCATCTTGTCTTGAGATTTGGGCAACAAGTTCAAAGAAGGTAAGACCAGCATGCTGCATTAAAACATGGTCATCTTCAGCCAAAAGTCCAGAGACACATAGCTTATCTACATGCTCCACAAACTTCTGAATGGTACGGAAATAGTTGACATCAAACGAGAGTTTACCAAACAAGCTTGTTCTATTTGACATTAGACAATGCAGTGGATGGTTTACTTACAAATGATCTATACTTGTGTCTGATGCTTCTTTGCGTAAGCGTACATGTTGTTTCCAATCTAATGCCGCCCAATTCTTAAGCCATTCAGTGTAACACAGAATCAATTTTGATTTCCATTTCACATCAGATGCAACATACAATCGGCATAAAGGCTTCAGGATATATTCACTCAGCTCTTGAGCTTAAATTAGTCTGATGCGTATTTTATATAGGACTACCTTTAAAAGAAGCAGGCTTAAGATAAGTGATCAAAGTCAAGATTTCATCTTCATATTCATATCCATTCCATGTCTTTAGATAACGGTATAAAAAGATTTGTACTGCTGGTAACTGTGTCTTTGTAAACCGAGTAAACCTGACAAGGGTACGCAACATGTCTCCTAATTCTTGTTTACCAGTGTCTTTCTTATTGCCATAGATCAATAGATCAAACAAGATCTGTACAATATAGTAACTAAGTCGTGTTACAGCAGTACCTAGTAGTTAACTGTCAATAGACACGCTATCTATTATTATTATTTTTCTTTTTTTTTTTTTTACCTTCTGGGTCATAAAGTAATGCATATTGTAATGATCTCTTTTGTAATACCATACTCAATTGGTCTGATAAACCTACATGATCTACACTGTTGATCACATCAGACACATCCACCACACTTAATTCTTTTCTCGCTTCTTCAGTCGCTTGTTCCAGTCTCTTCTTCTTGGACATCCTGACTCGTTTCATAGTAGGCAGTCTGATTTCCCCTTTAATGATGTCTGTCTTGAACTGAATATCATTCTTCCAGAGTATTCGTAAATTGGTCAAATTGTGTTTCACTTGAGGCAGAGGATTCTATAGAAGGGTTATAGTCTAATAACAACAAAAGATGCTTACTCTAAACACAAGCATATCAGCCAATCTGACATTGTGTGGTACATTAATAGAAGCATCATATGTCTGATAAACAAGTAAAAGAGCAATCAATTCTGCATTATCTCTTTCTGCATCAATCATTTCTTTCCTAATAGACATCAGTATGTGAATAAGAAAAAGAAACATACAATCTTGTCACTCTGTATTTTGTAACATGCTCTTTCTTTGTCAGAAAGTAAAGTAAATGACAAAGACTACGTCTAATAGAATCATGTCAACTATCTTTTCTTGACTAAACTCACTTGCCTTAATTCTTCATAATGTAAATGGCGAAAAAAGACATGATACAAGTGATTTAATCTTTGCTTATCACTAATGACATCAAACACAGCAATCGTCCACTTTAACAATTCTGCCTAAACATACTATCAGTACTTGAATTCATCATAAGCAGGAACATACAAGCACACCCAGGTTTTGATCTCTTTGAGAAACAGATCCAATAATACGAATAATATAGTCATCGGCAATATCATCTCTGGGTAATAACAATTGAACGAGTCCTCTGCTCATTGAAGGTCCCAAAGAAAAAGACATGATCATTTCAAACACAATGTTGAATTCATCCTGATCCAATCCGAATTTCTGAATCAACGGTTTGAGTTCTTCAATACGTTTATATTTCTTTGTTAATGTGACCTTGCTGACGGCTATCGACAAGATGAGTTCATGGGTGAATAGACTTGAGGTGCTTACTTGGAAAAAAACCAGCAAACACTTGCTTCAGTAAAAGATCGACATTGCTTGTGGTTGCATTCTCAAGTGAGATGGTAACTCTTCTTCTTCGTCGTCTTTCTTTACGGATCATGTCTTCTTCATCTTCTTCACTGTTGTCATCGTCTTCCTCGTCCTCGTCGTCTTCTTCTTCTTCTTCATAATCGGGATCTTTTTCTTTATCAGTCTTTTCATAGTAATATTCTGATTCTAATTCAATGTCGCTCATGATCAAAAGAAACGCGTTAAAAAAAGGGACGCGATTTTTTTTTTAAAAAGAAAAAAAAAAAAGTAATGCTTTTTGATTGACTTGATCAATAGAAAGGCTTTCTTTTATGTTTATGTCTTAAGATTGTATTCACTTGAGTATGATAAGTCTAAAAGGCTTCTATTTTGTTGTAAATCAAAGGCTGAATAAAATACAACCCTCATGATTATTGATCTTTTTTTTTTTCATTTTCTTTATTCTATGATGAGCATACAAAGATAGATCTTAGCCAAAGTAGTCAATCCATAGATGTCTAAACAGTAATGTAATTGTGCTCAACGAAAACTTTAAAAACGTTAAAAATGTTAATAAAATGCTTGAACGACACACCATTTCTTGTAAAGAAGGCTACCGTTTTCAAATTTAGCTCAGTATTGGAGTGACTGACGCTTAAGGAGAAAGCAGGAAGCGTTTCATGAAAGAGCAAGGTAGTTATGCCTGAGATAGCAATGGCTAAAGCTAGATATTTTATCTCTTCCACTTATACTACGACCATTCTTGATTGAGGTACATTCAGGACTATATAATAAAACTAAAGACATCTTTCATGTTTCTGTGCCTTGTCGTTCCCTGCTTTCGGATCAACTGCTTAGGATGTTGAAGTTTCTGGAAACAATAGACATAGGTCTGAGATGTACCTTTATTTTAGTGCTAAAGTTGCCATCATTATGCGCCTTTTAGCTTTGTCTCAGTCTTACTTACCACTACTGTGAGATAACAAAAGATAATAGTAACCAAACTTTGTGTCGAGGCTTAGCTGCAACATAGCTTTCACTACTTCAATTATGGTTTACTGCTATAGAATAAGATAAGAGTTTCCTAAACCTAAGCAAGTCCAGACTATAAACGCAATGAAGTATTTATAGTGACACAAGTATACATGCATAAAATAACATGTATTGTGTCATAAAAACTTTTTTTAACAAGTCATAAAGAGTAGTTTTCATTAGAAATTACACCTAAAAACACAAAGAAAAAGGGAAAATATAATGATGACCTCAGCCAATAGATCTACAATGAGACAGCCAATAGGCCTGGATGTTTTTAGTGCTCTTGTTCTATCATTGCTCCCATCGAAAATAAATGACAGTTAACATATCATTCAATTTCCCTTTGCAAATGAATACATCATAACTACTTGTAGCCTTATTTGTGCATTCACATAATAGAAATCTATACTTTGTGTTAAGATGTTCTATGTCATAACCAAGTGCTTTATAATGTTATTAGGATTCCTAACATTTCAATACGCTTAAAGCTGTCCTTGTGCCCAATTTGTCTGACACTGAAAATTCATGATAGCAAATCAGTTTTTTGAACGTAAATGCTGTTCTTTTTTATTGATTGGCTGAACCTGATTCGACTCATACTCCGCTCATTTACTTTTTTATTTTTTTTTCTGTGTTTTTTGGTTTCTTTCTTTCATTGACAAAACGCGCGCATCATGTCTTTGATTCGTTTCTCGACACTTGTTTTATTGGTAGCCTATTTGGCTGGCACACAAGCTTTATATTTCTACTTGGAAAATACGGAGAGAAAATGTTTTATTGAAGATTTACCTAAAGAGACCATGGTCATTGGTAAGACAATAACTTGAACCAACCTCGGTAACACGTTGATACATATAGGTGTCTATAAGGCAGAACAATACAATACCAATACAAACCAATGGGCCGAAAACCCTGAATCAAAAGTTGAGATTTCTGTCGAGGTAACAAGCACCACTATATATATATATATATATATAAAAGAGAGCTTACGTTAGGGATTAGGAACTTCCTGCTCGTCATAAAATTGTAGATACCAAGGGCAAGCCTTCTGGCCGCTTTACTTTTACTTCTCTTGAATCTGGCGATCATGCCATCTGTATTTCTGTTAGCTCCAACTCTTGGTTTGATAGCCACAAAACTGTAAGTGGTGGATATAGAAACAAAATGATTCATGTTGGTATAGAAAATCACATTGGACATGGACTTTGATGACCCAACTGATCACCATGACCATCATGCTGAAGGTGTTTCTGGTAAGTTTATTATATGATAAAATAAAGCTGATCATGTCAAGATTTGGTAAAGCGAGTTCATGAATTAAATGAGCGTGTTGAAGATATTCAAATTGAACAAAATGCTCAACGTGTAAGTCCAATAAGAGCACATTGGTGTGTTGTTTAACGGTGTTGATAGGAACGTGAAAGAGATTTCCGTGATCAATCTGAATTGACGAATTCTCGCGTTATTTGGTGGACTATTTCTCAGACTGTTGTTCTTGGTGTTGTCTGTTTCTGGCAAATGCATTATTTCAAGAACTTTTTTACAGCTAAGAAACTTGTATAAAATCAATAAATTGTTATCTTTAAGAATTTTTTATTTTATTTTATAGCTTTCAAAGCCTATACTATATATATATATATATATATATATAATGCATATTGTTTTATGAGGAGGAGAAGGAGGGTAACAATTAGAAATTTACATAATTATACAAAAGAAAAAAAAAAAAGATATTAAGCTTGAGGAACTTGTTGAGGTTTAAATTGAATCATGTTAGGCACAGGACGATAGATGTACTATATAGAGAATGTGAGAAAGAATATAAGAGAGAGAAAAGGCAATAGACTTACATCACGGTAAAGTTCATCAATTTTCATACGAACTAAACATTTACCAGGCACCTTGGCAGGTTCCATAAACATAGCCCACATGACATGATCCTTAGGAATCATGTCAGCCATATGTTGACGAACAATTTCCCAACCAACACCATTGTAATGCAAACCCAAGACACGAATCAAACGTTGGAACTGACAGTGGAATAATGTATGATACAACAACTTGGAGACTTCATCCAATGTTTGTGCTTCAACACAACTATCAGGCAAGATATCGAGTTCAACACCAGCTGACTTCTTGAGGGTCTCATTATGAACCTTGACACCACCAAAATCACGAATAACAAAGCCCTTCAATAAACCTGTCTTACGATCAAAGCGGGCCAATGTGTTTTGACCGTGAGCTTCAAAGGCAACACCGTTTTCAAGACAAGGAGGCAAGAAAGCTTTTAAAGCAAAGCTGACATATCTATCCTCGTATTTAGTATATATGTATATATAGACAGTGTTTTTCTTACCTAGTCAAGAATGCAACACGCTTTTCTTCAGTGTCAAGTCCCCAAACGTGAGTGACAAGTGTTTCATCTGTGTCGGGTCTTTGGATCTTTTCAACCAAGACACCACAAGGAATAAACAAATCATCTCTGTACTCAGGATCATACTCAAAGGCTTCACGAATCACACTACTGCAGTGCTTGGCAACATCTGTATCTTCATGACGGTAAGTAATAGTACCCAATTCACGTTCAATAGCAAGGACAGAAGCATCATACGTCAATTTGGGCACAATCTTGGAGAAACCAGGACCAAAATAGGTAGTGAAAGGTGTCACGGTACGCAAAGCAGAAGAAATCTTGACACCCAGACAGAGCTTGACACTAAGACCAGGCAAAATATCAGGACGAGCAACGGAGCGCAATGAAGCCAAAGCCTCGACAGTGATACTGTAACCTTCAGGGAAAATCAAAGCATCGCTGAATTTTTGTTCAATATTGGGCAATTGGAGTTCGTGGATGGCGATATAGACATAATCAGGATCGTATTTACTGCGCTCGGCCTTTACGTTGTTTTCACCGCAACCAGCTTCAAAAAGAGCATTGACGAGCTTATCAGACAAGCTTTCGTAGTCACCACGAAGAACAGCATTGGCTCTGGGGACACCTACAAGGCGGACCTTGGGATGATCGAGATCATAGGATCCAGGAGAAAGTGTCTTCATAGGAGGGAAACTCTTACGAGCTTTATGCATCTATAGAAATGACGTGATGGTTAGTTCATGTTAAAAAAGGAAATTTTCAGAAACACTTGATGGTTATCAAACTACTTACAGGGTGTGTAGCATGGCCTTCAACAACAGACTGCTCCCAAGCGATAGTAGAAGAACTCAAATTGGGCAAATTTTTGGGATGGTCATAAGTGTATTCTAGGGAGAAATAAGGCATGTCAGTCATGATCTGAAACCTTGCCTTTGAACTTACTTTGAAAAAGAATGGAAGATCCAAGTTCTTGTCCGATTTGCTCGCGTAATTTAGCATTCACATTTAAATCGGTTGCAAAGCGACCCCATAAACTGACTGCGTCATAGCCATCGACCAAACTAAATTGTGTAGCATCTGAAAGCACAGTCTTGAGGACTTGCTTGACATTGTTTTCACCTGAGTATTGCGTGTTGACAGCATAGATATGGGGTTTCATATCGAGATTATCGACCAAGTCAATACGAGGACATACGATACCATTCCATTTAGCACAAACTTCAGGGTTGATGATAGGCAAACCGCGAAGAGGAACAACAGCCAAGACATCTTCCAAACGTACTTGGCTAGGAATTGTGTCCTCTTGGATGGTAGGACGTAACAATAAGCAGAGACCAACTAAGCCTTCTTCTTTAGAGGGCACAAAATAGACGGGAACCAAAGATTCACTTGTCAAACAAGCAACCAAACGAGATGTGGTAGCGAAACTAGCAAAGTGCTCGTTTTTGTTAAAATCAGTGGATGCGACGGGCATGTTTAAGAAAAAAAAAATTGAGAGATGAAAAAGAAACAAGTTTAAATTTCTGTCAACTTGGACTACTTAAATAAATAAGATAATCGGTGCTTTAAAGAAGCGAAAAATATGATGACACTACAAAAATTTTATCAGATCTTTATGAACATGATGTGTAACACTGTCACCTTTGAGCTTTGGTACACTGATGGCCATCCCTTTACCTGACCTATTTTACCTGACCTTGCTTTTCTACTATTGACACGAAAAAAAATGAAGAAAATAAAGTCATTCTTATCGTTTTGTCTTTGTTAAGATTATCAGATTTTACTGAAGAAAAACAAGCAGTAACAATAACATTACACAAACATGCATTAAAAAAGGGGGACCTTATTTTTAACAAGGTAAACCAATCTTGATGGTTACAAAATGATGATTAATAGGTACAGTTAGCCGCATAATAAAGTTTTTTTTTTTTTTGGTTTTAAATCAAGCAAATACTACTGTTTATAAACTGCTCTTATTTTTTTTTAGCTTCCGGCCTAGTACAGCACACAAAGGATCAGATTGTAACCATACGCAAAACGGGGACTATATAAGCTTATCCTTGATGCGTCGTCATTTTGTCCTACAATATGGTAGAAGGGCTGGAAATACAAACATCCCCTTTTTTTACAAGGGTGCTTGCGCCTTTTATGTTAGAGATTTCCTTTCTTTTTTTTTGCACTCCCAAATCAGCAACATATAGTTTTGGTGAGACTGGGGTTTTTAAGATGGGCATGATCAATGCATGGCTTTCTACTTTTACATATATGTCTCTGTCAACAATAACCATCCATTCAATTCACATATTCAAGCTGAGATAATTAGATTAAGATACCGTTCAGTCATGCTAAAGGTCAGTTTCTTGATCACCTAACTAAAACCTGACCATCAAAAAGAAAATGAAGCACAAAACAAATTCAATGAAGCATCTTTCTATGTTCTCAAGTTTCGATACTCAGAGATTGAGCTTATCCAATCAGTATTAAAAAAAAAGTGGCACCTACTAGATATCTGTCTTTTTTTTTTTATTCCTCCTCCATAAATAGTTAACATGGCTTACACAAATGACTAGCTGATTATCTTTTTGTCTTAAAAAAACAAAAATAGTCTATCTAGACTAACATTTTCCAGTGATTTTTTATTTGGTTATTGAAACAATTAGATTAATTTCTAGCTTTTATAAGCAGCTTGTGGTACGCATGCACACTGTATTTGTGTCTCCAACGTTAATTTTTTGTACTGCAATATAGGTTACATCTAAAAGCTTGAAATCGACAAGAGCCCTTATCAGATTGTCGTATGCCTTTTTAAACTATCAGATTAAGACCAACAAATTCCAAATAAACGCCATCATGGCTTCCTATTTGTTCCATAGCCTAGATTCGTGTGATTAAAGACATCACACAAAAGGAAATAGAAAGTGATCATCATTTGTGAGATTGTATTAAGCTGATCTTTATTTAGTAGGAAATTATGGAATTTATCTGATTTTTTTATCCTTTATCTTTCTTCCATGAACAATCTTCTCATTATTACTGCATGCATCATGATGTGCTGATGATTACAAGCTTTAACTTTACAGGGGCGCACTTTGAGCTCTGTGTAGCAAATAACCTTTTTCGTTTTGAAAGGCCTTTGATGGTATGATATAGACAAACCTAATGCTATTTTATCTTATTATTGTTTCGAGAAAAGAAATGATTTTCAGGGGGCAAGTAAAAAGAGCCGTTTAAATAAAAGCGTTGTTAACTATCTTTAGTTATCTGATTCAATAACAAAAAAAAAATAAGGCGCATCTCGCGTCCTACTTCATGTATGTACAACCAAACAAATTTAGAGATCTACTATGAAAAGAATTGCTTTAAAAGAAAAAAATGAGGGGGGGGGATTCTTTAGGCTGAAAAGTGATCAAACCTAACCCACGTTGTCATTATTGAATTGTAAGCCAACACTTGTAACCAGTTTTGTTTTCTTTGAGCAAAAGCATATATACAGTATGTTTGAGCCATACATATCTTTATACATGTGTATAGACAAAACAATTGTTTTCTGTATTTTTCTGAACAAAACATGCCTTTTGACCAAAAGGTACCACTCACGGAAAATGCTGATTTTGACAACTTTGATTTTTTTTTTGCCGCCACAAGACGAAAAAATGGAGCTATCGACAAGTATAAATACTCAAGATGTGTGTCAAAATCTCTGGTTTTTGGTGCGTGTACTTGCATGCTAACTGTACTATGGCAATGATGAGATATGGATGAAAACCCTCATAAACATTTTTATTGATTCTCTCAATATTTTAGCAGCAAAGTTGCTGTGTTCTCTGGATCAATAGACTCAGAAAGCAGCCATCCACAACTTTTGTCACTATACCAAGGCAAAATAACTGTATCTTTATACAGTTCTCAACAAAAAGCTCGATCTTGATGCGGCGAAATGAAGAATCAGGCTTGCTTCCATTGTAATCTCCGCTGCATAGTCCCTCTGTATCTCTTGTGTCCATTTGTCATCACATTCACATTAGAGAATGCCTATTTTCTATTTGACTATGTTCTTTGGCACTCTAGATAGCACACTGTTTCTTTTGAAAGTCTATTGATAACGCATTATATATGACATTCAGAGCAAAAATGCTCAAAACACAGCTTAAACGAGCCAATCTTTGATGGCTCATTACTCGACAACTACATTATCAAAACAGTTTATTTATTTATTTAGAACATTTTCTCTCAATTCCAGGAATCAAATGGTACCATTGATTTGGCTGTTTTGTGAAATTTATTTTTTTGACCCATGGAGGATCACGAAGGCTCGTATTTAAATTGTTTTTATTGATGATATTTATAAATAGTCCTTTTGAGCGCACGACCTAATTTGGCCTTTAATCGCTCGGACTCGATCATTTCATAAGAAGGACTACTTAAACTGAAAAGACTCTTGGAGAATCAAGGGCAAAAAAGGCTTGTGAAAGGAGAGTGTTGGGCTAATGTTTTTTGTGGGCATATGTTTGTAACCATAGAAGGAAAAGCGATAATTGATTGGTTAGAGTCATGATCAGCGGTTCTATGTTAGCATGTTGTATAGTCAACTTGTGATAAAAGTGCGTGAATTGAGGTTCATTTGACACGAAGGCTCGTGAAGATGAAAAAAAAAAAACTCGATCAGAAAATTTTGGAATGACCCAATGTAGGTCTGATCCAACCTTCGAGTATTGACTCATTTGAACATTTCATTCTTTACTGTCCTTGAAAATGGACCATTTGGATTGAAGTCCTCACTTATTTCTATCCACAGATGTATTTTTCAGCTGATACGGTTTATCGCCTACTCTGTCTCGAACCCTGCCCTCCTTTCCTACTGCCTGACAGTCGTCTCTTTACGGTTCTATCTGTCTGCCAACGGAGAATATGGTCCGCTTGCTGGCGTTTCGCCTTGGACAATCAACCCTTCAACCCTGAGTGGGTCATTTCCGACATTATTAGTCAGATTTTGATCTCACTACACCAACATTATTTGCTTGTAAACGTTTTTTGAGTCTCTCAAAGACTAATTTTGTGCACTCTTTTTTTTTTTTTTTTTTTCAGCTTATCCATGTTACGCCCCTCTGTGATGTGTAACTGAAACATACATTTTGAACAAAAATATTTCACAAAAAAAAAAAATATGATCCAACCGAAATGAGACGAAGCCATCTCCAAGTACTCCCGAGAAAAAGAAAGCAAGTTTACTAAGATAAAAAAGGCGACTTAATTTGAGCATCGCCTTCAAATCTACATTCAAAGCTCATTGTACACTATAATCAGTACAAAAGAAGTCCTTTTTAGTAGATACTACTTATTAAGATGGCACTTGTTTTAGCACCATTTAGTGTGAAGAGCATTTTTGAGTAGAACTTATTATAATACATGATACTCTTAGGGCTAAAGAGAGTAACTTTGAGCACAACTAACAATGAATGTCTTGTAGGAGGATGCTACTGTATTTCAAACCCCAATGTTCATTTTCTTGCTCTCTGCTTTGATGACCACTCGTTTTCCCTTACCAACACTTGCAATGCTAGACATCAGATACGCATAAGCAGAACATAGTGTCATAGAGTGCTTGATACAACATAATTGTAGTTCAACAAGTGAAATTTACTCTCATCGACTCATACTGAAAATAAAAGACAACAATAAAGCAGCAAGCTTGCGTAGATAAAGCCGTTATACAAGTAGATTACAAGCATAACATTCGTCTAAGAATGCTTTTGTAAATAATTGAGCACGAATAGACAATTCACGAGCACGAGGTTTAGGCAAAGACATGACTTGATTGTAAGGCAAAAAGAAGCAAAGATCAAAAGGAAAGAAACGCACTTGTAAAAGATACAAAAAGAGCTTGACATACACAACATAAAAATATATTAGATTTGATTAGGATGATCAATTTTTTCGAGTCCTCTTGTTTTCTGAATGAGAGTTGATTAGATTCTCAATCAGAAATAAGAAATCCCCCTCCCCCAAAAAATAAACATACACTACGAAAACATACTGAGGCCTTGATTGAATATCTTCGTCACGTCTGAGAGAAATGGAGCTGGGAGAAAATATCTTGATACACTAGTAACACTTGTTCGAACGCCTCATAGACAGATACTTAAGGAACCAACTTGAGTAGATCAAACCTTGTGGTTGCGAGGCCTATTAATACCTCGTCTTCGTCTTTGTTATAGGTTCTGACCGCCTCTACAAAGTTGTCTACAGCAGTATTATAAACGTTTTCCTGAGGCATCAGTCATGAGTTGTTCCTCTGTTTAGTTATGCCTGTAATCGCCTCAGTGGTCTATTTTACTGATTCTGTTACTCTATGGTCCAACCAGACAGTTACTTGTAATTTGAAAGCATACAGATATGTTGGAGTAAAAGACTGACTTAAAGTTTCCCTCTTCTTTTTGCTTGTTACTTTTATATAATATTGTTAGTTCAAAAAATTCTATGTTCTCTGAGAAGACTGTCAGAACAATTGAAGCTGTAAAGCAAGGTTTAAAGGCCTTGTGAAAGATATTGACGAAGGCAAAGAATCTCAACTTTGGCTTTATCTAGGTGATGACCTAACAGCTACTTTTTCTGCTTTCACTAAGAATATACTGGTATTAGGCTTTGTAGTTATCACTTTGAACCTTTTTTCTTTTTTTATGAAGAAGTCCTAATAAGTGATTTCCATCTGGCTTGCCTTATCAAACGCAGAACACACTAGTTGAACAAAATGGTCGTATGATCAAAATACACAGCAGAGTGTTTATCGCTAAAATAGAGGCAAGTTAAGCGTTTCTAGTCTGCATACTGAGTACTAACAAACGCACTTTAGGGTAGCTTTGCTAAAATAGGTGTCACTGTGACTGAGGTCTCATTCAAAAATAAGCATAAGGTTTAAATGAAAAATGAATGAATACTATTGAGTATCAGAAAAATGTAAGTTATATATTGCATAAATTTTATGGAATATCTATTTTGACACTTTACTATGATTTATGTCTACTTATGCCATTGTCTTATTGGTAAAATGTCTTAAATTAATTGGAAAATCTTAGGTATCAACTTGTCAATCATACTGAGCTAATTAGAGATTGATTGGTTCATCTAATACAGATCCTTGTACAACAGTAGCCAGTGAATCATCTGGACCAATTCTACTATCTATGGAATAAAGATTCTTGAAAATCGTGCTGAACCCTGACATAAGTAATCTTCTATAAATATGAATCTACTGTTGACTCAATAAACCGCACTCTTTGATCAATCTTAATTTTCTTGCTCTTATTTTGACATTGATGAATTAGTAAGGAATAGCATGGATGAACACGTACAATCATGAGTGGGCATACGTAATCATGGATGAGCAAGGATGACCCTGGATAAGCATGGATAAGTAGAGAACAATAAAGTTTTTTTCTTGTATTATATTTTATAATTTTGAATTAAAAATAAAATATTAAATGTTTTCTAAATTTTTATTTTCGATTTTTTTTTTAATTTTATATCTAATTTAAACAAAAAAAAACAAAAAAAAAACAAAAAAAAACAAAAAAAAACAAAAAAAAACAAAAAAAAAACAAAAAAAAAACAAAAAAAACAAAAAAAAACAAAAAAAACAAAAAAAAAAACAAAAAAAAAATTAAACATTTTTCTTCCATTAATGAAAAAAATCCTCCGTATTTCAGTGAAGATTTGGCCAAAATCTTCCATCGCTTACGCTGCAGTGAAGAACCAAATTTTTTTAATTGCTTTTTACTTGAAAGCGATTATTTAACACAAATAGCACATTTGTGTATCTGCATAAATTTTGTCAAATCTATTGATTTAATTTTGAGCATACGGCTTAATTTAGTCTAGATTATTTGGACTTGATCAATTCGTCAGAACAATTAAATTAGATCAGACTAAACCCCTCTTAAGAGGACAAGGATAAGAAATGCATAGAGGAAAAAGTGCTGATCTGACGATATTTGTGGACGTATGTCTGTAGCCAAAGAAAAAAGAGAGATAATTGGTTAGTTGCTAAAAGGAGTAGAGTGTTTTTAGTAGTATGTTTCATAAAGACGATCTGTATAGGAGGGAATGCATAGAAGTTTATTCGATGCATGCTGTGAGTGAGTTGAGCATAGTATACATATATTAAGATACCGGATTAAGACACCGGATAACATGTGAATGATAGAGACCTGCGCCATAGGAACATGACTTAAGGCTACCTTCAGGCAATCAAACGAGTCGCCATCAAATTAGACAGATATAATCGAGATTGGCTCTAGGAAACCAGAGAAAAAAGTGTTGTTGACACCAATAAAGAATAGCATAGTCATAGTTGAGCAAACTCCATTACAACCTATTTGCACCAGACCTTTAGGGCTAGAGATGTCTCTGGTTCTGAAAGAAATTCAGAGGTAGGAAAAGATGTTTTGTCGTGGGACAACTCTACCAAAGAGAATATACTCAGTGGTGTCTTTCTCAGATACATTTAGTAGAGTTCCATCTATAGCCTAGTGTAGGATTATGCTCAATATATTAGTTTCGCTTAGGTACCGCTTAGGTGCCGCTTTGATCGAGAAGAAGCTGCAGAACTTTGCCAAAAAGAAACATGGTAAAACTCGTAAACATCAGAAGTCTTCGATGAGTGTAATGGGTTTCTCTCAGAAAAAATAATAAAAAATAATAAAAAATAATAAAAATATTAACGGTTATGCCGACATAGCAAGTATGCCATTTGCGTACTCAAAGAAATATTTTCTAAAAAAATAATAAAAACTACTTTTCAAAATACATCAAAAATATTTTCTGTAATGATAAAAAATAAAGAAATAAAAAAAGTATGAAATTTCTGATTTTCCTGTTTTAAATTAATAAACGAGTCTACGGAATAGTGATTTTATTGTTTTAGTTTGAAGAGATCACTGGTTTTCAGATTAGCTTATTAATTCAAAACAAAAAAAATCGAAAATCAAACCTTTTTTTTTAATTTTAAGCAGAAAAATCAGGAATTTTCTACTTTTTTAATTTTTATTATTGTAGAAACCATTTTTGTTTTATTTTAAAGTAGTGGTTTTTATTGTTTTTCAAAAAATCATTTTTTGAGTACACAAATGGCATACCTGTGGTTTCGGCATACCTGTTAGTATTTCTATTATTTCTTGAGAATACTTTTTTGTAAGTCTATCACACTGTTCCTAGAGGCCTGAGGTACACAGGTCCTTCAGTGATTTTTTCAATCGCTTACGCTGTATTAATAACTCTACAAAAAAAGTATTCTCAAGAAATAATAGAAATACTAACAGGTATGCCGAAACCACAGGTATGCCATTTGTGTACTCAAAAATAAAATATTTCTTAGCAAAAAGTAAACCCATTACTCTAAAATAAATCAAAAATGTTTTCTGCAATGACAAAAAATTAAAAAAGTAGAAAATTTTAATTTTCTGTTTCAAATTAATAAAAAAAAATTGAAAAATTGATTTTTTTTAAATCTATAACAAGAAAATTAAGGATATCCTTCTTTTTTTTTTTGATTTATTTGAAAATAGTGCTTTTTATTATTTTTCAAAAAATATTTTTTTGAGTACGCAATTGGCATATTTGCCATGTCGGCATGAATATTAACGGAATTGGGATTGAATAAAAATCCTGAAGATATTTTCTTGACATTTGTTGTGAGATGAAGAGGGAATAGATTCGCAAAAAAAAAAAAAAAAAAAAAAAAAAAAACGGTAGGACACAGAGAAGACCTGTTGGAGCTTGTATAGAGTTTCTGTTCTCAGAAGAAATATGATAAGATGTCGAGGTATTTATACTTTTTCTTCTCGGTCAAAATATTGTTTTGGGGTCAGCTTCTTGACTACGGATTGGTTTGCTAGATCAGGAGCGATTAAGAGAAATGCCTTTAGAGGAAGTTGTCAGCTCAGCCAATAGTACATGATCTGACCTGAACTTGAATAAACTATTACATATTTGTCAAATGCCAATGCCAATGTATTTGTCAGCTCTAACTGTCACTTTATGAGGGCCATTAATAATAACAAAGTCACTAGGTTCATAATCTCTGTCTATGAGGATGATGTAGTACTTCTAGTAGAATGAGCGAATGTCAGTGACTATAGATCCATTGCAATTGCCATAGATGTGATCTGGTTTTTTGCCATGATCATCATTTATTGATCTATGCATATGAATTCATATATGTTCACAACAACGATGAAGATGAAGCTATTTGAATTAAGACATTTCAACTTGATGCCTAATCTCCCTCGATTTGAGTTTTTTCTTTCATTAAGAAAGAACAAATATAGCGTTCAATGTGAAGAAACAGTCTTTTTTGCATCAGAAACTATTTCTGAAAGTATTCTAGCATCAATAAGTGTATCAGAGGCAAAATTAGCATTAAAATACTGCTACAAGATTTATAGAATGATATCCAAAGTAAAAAGTTGATTAAACAAGCAATCCATAAACACAGCAACTTACTTACAAACAGGGAAATAAGGTATGAATGGGTAAAGGCAGTTAGTCAGTTCATTCACCTTTGATTCAAGTTCTTTTTCATTTCAGCCTATCAAACAGATTTAGATAACATGTCTGTTATTCTCTTTTTACATACATGATTCAATAATACCTGTCCAAGCACGTTTGACAAACTCCTAATCGCATCTTTCTATAAGATTCAACAAGCATAAAGCAGGTTCATACAAAGTATGGTCATAAACTATCTCTAGTAACTTATCAGCAGACAAGAGCGTATCAGCTAGACTTGCAAGGTCTCGTTGAGCTTCTGTAGAGGGTTGGTTGGCTAGTACGTTGTGCGCATCAAGCTGAATTTGTGCCTCTCTCTATGTGTATTGAATGGCAGAAGCCTTTTGTTTGGTATGATCAGATACTGGAAACGAGGACACTTCATCACAAACAGTCTTGAGAAATAGAACACGGTGACTAAGAACTACTTGAGATACTCGTGTCTGTTGTGAACATATATGAATTTATATGCATAGATCAATAATTTGTAATATAATCACTAATAAAATGGTTAAATCAATAAGTCGATTAGAACCAAAACGGCCAAAAAGAAGTTCTTCTTTATTAAAGGTTATACTTTGTATTGTATTTATACTGTTTGTATGATAGTTGATTATCCTTGATTTGGGACTGAGTATGTATACACTAGCTAATCGGTTGAATGAATTAAGGTACACAAGAACTGGGTACATGATCAGGACACAGACCTCGCCTACCATTGGCATTAATGCAGATGTCAATTTGTGATTATGTGATGGTCTGATCTTTAACATGTTTAAACTAAGATAGAAGACATCCATCGAAGCTGCGGATAAAACTGTGATTGAAAGATGTATTTATACATGGCATCAATACTTAGTCTTTTAGGACATAACTAGTGTAAGAAGGGATAAATAATGCTGTGTATACAACATAAATGATGATCATGGCAAAAAACCAGATCACATCTATGGCAATTGCAATGGATCTATAGTCACTGACATTCGCTCATTCTACTAGAAGTACTACATCATCCTCATAGACAGAGATTATGAACCTAGTGACTTTGTTATTATTAATGGCCCTCATAAAGTGACAGTTAGAGCTGACAAATACATTGGCATTGGCATTTGACAAATATGTAATAGTTTATTCAAGTTCAGGTCAGATCATGTACTATTGGCTGAGCTGACAACTTCCTCTAAAGGCATTTCTCTTAATCGCTCCTGATCTAGCAAACCAATCCGTAGTCAAGAAGCTGACCCCAAAACAATATTTTGACCGAGAAGAAAAAGTATAAATACCTCGACATCTTATCATATTTCTTCTGAGAACAGAAACTCTATACAAGCTCCAACAGGTCTTCTCTGTGTCCTACCGTTTTTTTTTTTTTTTTTTTTTTTTTTTTTGCGAATCTATTCCCTCTTCATCTCACAACAAATGTCAAGAAAATATCTTCAGGATTTTTATTCAATCCCAATTCCGTTAATATTCATGCCGACATGGCAAATATGCCAATTGCGTACTCAAAAAAATATTTTTTGAAAAATAATAAAAAGCACTATTTTCAAATAAATCAAAAAAAAAAAAGAAGGATATCCTTAATTTTCTTGTTATAGATTTAAAAAAAATCAATTTTTCAATTTTTTTTTATTAATTTGAAACAGAAAATTAAAATTTTCTACTTTTTTAATTTTTTGTCATTGCAGAAAACATTTTTGATTTATTTTAGAGTAATGGGTTTACTTTTTGCTAAGAAATATTTTATTTTTGAGTACACAAATGGCATACCTGTGGTTTCGGCATACCTGTTAGTATTTCTATTATTTCTTGAGAATACTTTTTTTGTAGAGTTATTAATACAGCGTAAGCGATTGAAAAAATCACTGAAGGACCTGTGTACCTCAGGCCTCTAGGAACAGTGTGATAGACTTACAAAAAAGTATTCTCAAGAAATAATAGAAATACTAACAGGTATGCCGAAACCACAGGTATGCCATTTGTGTACTCAAAAAATGATTTTTTGAAAAACAATAAAAACCACTACTTTAAAATAAAACAAAAATGGTTTCTACAATAATAAAAATTAAAAAAGTAGAAAATTCCTGATTTTTCTGCTTAAAATTAAAAAAAAAGGTTTGATTTTCGATTTTTTTTGTTTTGAATTAATAAGCTAATCTGAAAACCAGTGATCTCTTCAAACTAAAACAATAAAATCACTATTCCGTAGACTCGTTTATTAATTTAAAACAGGAAAATCAGAAATTTCATACTTTTTTTATTTCTTTATTTTTTATCATTACAGAAAATATTTTTGATGTATTTTGAAAAGTAGTTTTTATTATTTTTTTAGAAAATATTTCTTTGAGTACGCAAATGGCATACTTGCTATGTCGGCATAACCGTTAATATTTTTATTATTTTTTATTATTTTTTATTATTTTTTCTGAGAGAAACCCATTACACTCATCGAAGACTTCTGATGTTTACGAGTTTTACCATGTTTCTTTTTGGCAAAGTTCTGCAGCTTCTTCTCGATCAAAGCGGCACCTAAGCGGTACCTAAGCGAAACTAATATATTGAGCATAATCCTACACTAGGCTATAGATGGAACTCTACTAAATGTATCTGAGAAAGACACCACTGAGTATATTCTCTTTGGTAGAGTTGTCCCACGACAAAACATCTTTTCCTACCTCTGAATTTCTTTCAGAACCAGAGACATCTCTAGCCCTAAAGGTCTGGTGCAAATAGGTTGTAATGGAGTTTGCTCAACTATGACTATGCTATTCTTTATTGGTGTCAACAACACTTTTTTCTCTGGTTTCCTAGAGCCAATCTCGATTATATCTGTCTAATTTGATGGCGACTCGTTTGATTGCCTGAAGGTAGCCTTAAGTCATGTTCCTATGGCGCAGGTCTCTATCATTCACATGTTATCCGGTGTCTTAATCCGGTATCTTAATATATGTATACTATGCTCAACTCACTCACAGCATGCATCGAATAAACTTCTATGCATTCCCTCCTATACAGATCGTCTTTATGAAACATACTACTAAAAACACTCTACTCCTTTTAGCAACTAACCAATTATCTCTCTTTTTTCTTTGGCTACAGACATACGTCCACAAATATCGTCAGATCAGCACTTTTTCCTCTATGCATTTCTTATCCTTGTCCTCTTAAGAGGGGTTTAGTCTGATCTAATTTAATTGTTCTGACGAATTGATCAAGTCCAAATAATCTAGACTAAATTAAGCCGTATGCTCAAAATTAAATCAATAGATTTGACAAAATTTATGCAGATACACAAATGTGCTATTTGTGTTAAATAATCGCTTTCAAGTAAAAAGCAATTAAAAAAATTTGGTTCTTCACTGCAGCGTAAGCGATGGAAGATTTTGGCCAAATCTTCACTGAAATACGGAGGATTTTTTTCATTAATGGAAGAAAAATGTTTAATTTTTTTTTGTTTTTTTTTTGTTTTTTTTGTTTTTTTTGTTTTTTTTTGTTTTTTTTTGTTTTTTTTTTGTTTTTTTTGTTTTTTTTTGTTTTTTTTGTTTTTTTTTGTTTTTTTTTGTTTAAATTAGATATAAAATTAAAAAAAAAAATCGAAAATAAAAATTTAGAAAACATTTAATATTTTATTTTTAATTCAAAATTATAAAATATAATACAAGAAAAAAACTTTATTGTTCTCTACTTATCCATGCTTATCCAGGGTCATCCTTGCTCATCCATGATTACGTATGCCCACTCATGATTGTACGTGTTCATCCATGCTATTCCTTACTAATTCATCAATGTCAAAATAAGAGCAAGAAAATTAAGATTGATCAAAGAGTGCGGTTTATTGAGTCAACAGTAGATTCATATTTATAGAAGATTACTTATGTCAGGGTTCAGCACGATTTTCAAGAATCTTTATTCCATAGATAGTAGAATTGGTCCAGATGATTCACTGGCTACTGTTGTACAAGGATCTGTATTAGATGAACCAATCAATCTCTAATTAGCTCAGTATGATTGACAAGTTGATACCTAAGATTTTCCAATTAATTTAAGACATTTTACCAATAAGACAATGGCATAAGTAGACATAAATCATAGTAAAGTGTCAAAATAGATATTCCATAAAATTTATGCAATATATAACTTACATTTTTCTGATACTCAATAGTATTCATTCATTTTTCATTTAAACCTTATGCTTATTTTTGAATGAGACCTCAGTCACAGTGACACCTATTTTAGCAAAGCTACCCTAAAGTGCGTTTGTTAGTACTCAGTATGCAGACTAGAAACGCTTAACTTGCCTCTATTTTAGCGATAAACACTCTGCTGTGTATTTTGATCATACGACCATTTTGTTCAACTAGTGTGTTCTGCGTTTGATAAGGCAAGCCAGATGGAAATCACTTATTAGGACTTCTTCATAAAAAAAGAAAAAAGGTTCAAAGTGATAACTACAAAGCCTAATACCAGTATATTCTTAGTGAAAGCAGAAAAAGTAGCTGTTAGGTCATCACCTAGATAAAGCCAAAGTTGAGATTCTTTGCCTTCGTCAATATCTTTCACAAGGCCTTTAAACCTTGCTTTACAGCTTCAATTGTTCTGACAGTCTTCTCAGAGAACATAGAATTTTTTGAACTAACAATATTATATAAAAGTAACAAGCAAAAAGAAGAGGGAAACTTTAAGTCAGTCTTTTACTCCAACATATCTGTATGCTTTCAAATTACAAGTAACTGTCTGGTTGGACCATAGAGTAACAGAATCAGTAAAATAGACCACTGAGGCGATTACAGGCATAACTAAACAGAGGAACAACTCATGACTGATGCCTCAGGAAAACGTTTATAATACTGCTGTAGACAACTTTGTAGAGGCGGTCAGAACCTATAACAAAGACGAAGACGAGGTATTAATAGGCCTCGCAACCACAAGGTTTGATCTACTCAAGTTGGTTCCTTAAGTATCTGTCTATGAGGCGTTCGAACAAGTGTTACTAGTGTATCAAGATATTTTCTCCCAGCTCCATTTCTCTCAGACGTGACGAAGATATTCAATCAAGGCCTCAGTATGTTTTCGTAGTGTATGTTTATTTTTTGGGGGAGGGGGATTTCTTATTTCTGATTGAGAATCTAATCAACTCTCATTCAGAAAACAAGAGGACTCGAAAAAATTGATCATCCTAATCAAATCTAATATATTTTTATGTTGTGTATGTCAAGCTCTTTTTGTATCTTTTACAAGTGCGTTTCTTTCCTTTTGATCTTTGCTTCTTTTTGCCTTACAATCAAGTCATGTCTTTGCCTAAACCTCGTGCTCGTGAATTGTCTATTCGTGCTCAATTATTTACAAAAGCATTCTTAGACGAATGTTATGCTTGTAATCTACTTGTATAACGGCTTTATCTACGCAAGCTTGCTGCTTTATTGTTGTCTTTTATTTTCAGTATGAGTCGATGAGAGTAAATTTCACTTGTTGAACTACAATTATGTTGTATCAAGCACTCTATGACACTATGTTCTGCTTATGCGTATCTGATGTCTAGCATTGCAAGTGTTGGTAAGGGAAAACGAGTGGTCATCAAAGCAGAGAGCAAGAAAATGAACATTGGGGTTTGAAATACAGTAGCATCCTCCTACAAGACATTCATTGTTAGTTGTGCTCAAAGTTACTCTCTTTAGCCCTAAGAGTATCATGTATTATAATAAGTTCTACTCAAAAATGCTCTTCACACTAAATGGTGCTAAAACAAGTGCCATCTTAATAAGTAGTATCTACTAAAAAGGACTTCTTTTGTACTGATTATAGTGTACAATGAGCTTTGAATGTAGATTTGAAGGCGATGCTCAAATTAAGTCGCCTTTTTTATCTTAGTAAACTTGCTTTCTTTTTCTCGGGAGTACTTGGAGATGGCTTCGTCTCATTTCGGTTGGATCATATTTTTTTTTTTGTGAAATATTTTTGTTCAAAATGTATGTTTCAGTTACACATCACAGAGGGGCGTAACATGGATAAGCTGAAAAAAAAAAAAAAAAAAAAGAGTGCACAAAATTAGTCTTTGAGAGACTCAAAAAACGTTTACAAGCAAATAATGTTGGTGTAGTGAGATCAAAATCTGACTAATAATGTCGGAAATGACCCACTCAGGGTTGAAGGGTTGATTGTCCAAGGCGAAACGCCAGCAAGCGGACCATATTCTCCGTTGGCAGACAGATAGAACCGTAAAGAGACGACTGTCAGGCAGTAGGAAAGGAGGGCAGGGTTCGAGACAGAGTAGGCGATAAACCGTATCAGCTGAAAAATACATCTGTGGATAGAAATAAGTGAGGACTTCAATCCAAATGGTCCATTTTCAAGGACAGTAAAGAATGAAATGTTCAAATGAGTCAATACTCGAAGGTTGGATCAGACCTACATTGGGTCATTCCAAAATTTTCTGATCGAGTTTTTTTTTTTTCATCTTCACGAGCCTTCGTGTCAAATGAACCTCAATTCACGCACTTTTATCACAAGTTGACTATACAACATGCTAACATAGAACCGCTGATCATGACTCTAACCAATCAATTATCGCTTTTCCTTCTATGGTTACAAACATATGCCCACAAAAAACATTAGCCCAACACTCTCCTTTCACAAGCCTTTTTTGCCCTTGATTCTCCAAGAGTCTTTTCAGTTTAAGTAGTCCTTCTTATGAAATGATCGAGTCCGAGCGATTAAAGGCCAAATTAGGTCGTGCGCTCAAAAGGACTATTTATAAATATCATCAATAAAAACAATTTAAATACGAGCCTTCGTGATCCTCCATGGGTCAAAAAAATAAATTTCACAAAACAGCCAAATCAATGGTACCATTTGATTCCTGGAATTGAGAGAAAATGTTCTAAATAAATAAATAAACTGTTTTGATAATGTAGTTGTCGAGTAATGAGCCATCAAAGATTGGCTCGTTTAAGCTGTGTTTTGAGCATTTTTGCTCTGAATGTCATATATAATGCGTTATCAATAGACTTTCAAAAGAAACAGTGTGCTATCTAGAGTGCCAAAGAACATAGTCAAATAGAAAATAGGCATTCTCTAATGTGAATGTGATGACAAATGGACACAAGAGATACAGAGGGACTATGCAGCGGAGATTACAATGGAAGCAAGCCTGATTCTTCATTTCGCCGCATCAAGATCGAGCTTTTTGTTGAGAACTGTATAAAGATACAGTTATTTTGCCTTGGTATAGTGACAAAAGTTGTGGATGGCTGCTTTCTGAGTCTATTGATCCAGAGAACACAGCAACTTTGCTGCTAAAATATTGAGAGAATCAATAAAAATGTTTATGAGGGTTTTCATCCATATCTCATCATTGCCATAGTACAGTTAGCATGCAAGTACACGCACCAAAAACCAGAGATTTTGACACACATCTTGAGTATTTATACTTGTCGATAGCTCCATTTTTTCGTCTTGTGGCGGCAAAAAAAAATCAAAGTTGTCAAAATCAGCATTTTCCGTGAGTGGTACCTTTTGGTCAAAAGGCATGTTTTGTTCAAATCACTCCATTTATATCAAGATTCTTTTCGAATTTTCTGTTTTGGGTACCTAAGCCCCGAAACAGCACCTTCAACTAACAAAACACAACAACAACAACAACTTCAACATAAACGACATAGTCGACAGACCTCCAGTAGAACCTTCTTCTGTACCACTGCAACCGACATCGCCTTCAGTTTCACCACCACTCGTAGACGTAACATCTGACGCACCTGTAACTATTTCATTCAGTCCAACTCTACCTCCCCCAAGGAAACGACTTCGATCAAATTCATTAGACCACAAATATAACTTCGTTATGAATACCCCTACTATCAAGAAGACCACCCCACGTGCGAAGCGTGTTGAACCTTACAGCAAACTATCAACCACTGGTAGTCCTTCCAAGGCTACTAGACAACAAACCGCCGCCCTCATTGCGGAAGCAGCTGCTAAGGCTGCTATACCCACCAGCTTGCAAGACCAGATGCTCTCGTTCCAAGCTCAACTGGCGGCATTTAGCCAAGACAACGAAGGGTTTCGTCAAGAGCTCTAAGACACTCGCTCTGCTTTAGCGGAGACGCAAAAGGCTTTGGCAGAAGCTTATCAACAAATTGCCGCCTTACAGTCCGCCGCCAACAGTCAGTCAGACTTGTCTCTGACTCAACCAGAGGCAATTCAAAATACAGATCATGATATGGCAATTCCTACTGATTCCCCTCCCTTGGCTAAGGGAATTGAAGCATCTCAATATGCCCATGCTTACAAACCTTCTGGGGAGCATGTCACTTTTGCTACAATAGCAAGACGTGCGCCCACTCGTCCTTCAAAACGCCTCTTTCCTCGTCAAGTGGCTAGCGTGGCCAGACAATTCATACCTGTGTCTACTGATCAAGGGTTCCAATACCTTTATCTCCCATGCAGACGAAAGCTCCCTATCAGAGACATGCGTCAACAATTTGCCCGCCTCGGACTTGATCGTGGAAGAGTCTTGGATATTCACTATCCTGATCGAAATGTCGTCGCCATCCTCGTACACAACGAGTACGCCTCCGCTGCCTCTGCTGTCTTTGAAAAGCATAATATTAAGCCTCTCCATGACTTTGATCCACTCGATCCAACAGTAGTCCGAAACCCAGCTTTTGCTGAGGCTTCTGAGGAAGAGCGCAGACAAGAAGCATGTCGTATCAACTCTACCAGAGCTCTATCCACGCTGCAGTACATCCGAACACCTGTCAATGTAGCGGTTGCTAGATCCTTTGCTAAAAAGAATTGGATTACCGAAGAACAACTCCGTGCCTTTCTCCCTCAGACCCAGCCAAAGTCTGCATTACATGAACAAGACCAAACAGACAATGATGCTCCAGCATTTATTTTCTCTCGCCCAACACCTGAGAAGATAACTGACGACTCAGAAATGCAAATTGATCAAACAAGTAGTTCTGAACCTCTCGCTGAAGGTGAAGCGAATTCACAACAATAAATATGTCGACTTCAAGCACAACCCAATCTCGTAAGTTCCCCTCACATTCATTTACTGACCTTTCTATATGTTCCCTTAATTGCCGAAGTTTAACAAAACCATCACAACCAGAAGTTAGCAGCAGCTTTATTCGATACTTGAAAACTAAACAACTAGACATCCTATGCTTCCAAGAAACACATGCCAGCAACATTACTATGCAACAACAACTCGACTTCCTTTCCAAACCGACTTTCTCAATATGGACTCAGCACTGTGGGATAATTAGCAACAATCCTAATATACAAATCACACCATACTTGATTACCATAGACCAAAGGGTCATCATATGTAATATTACACACACTTCTAACCTTTTTCCTCCATTCCTTCTAGCCAACATTTATGCTCCAGCGACAAAACGCCTAAGACAGTTCTTTTACAACGATCTGATGACTATGCAACCATTTTCAGATTTCTTTGATCCCCTCTCCAGTCCTTTACCATCAGAGGATGACGATACATCCACACCTTCCCTCATCATTGTAGGCGACTTCAACTACGACTTTCACTCATATTCTACCTGCAACCTTCCTGACAAAGAGTCTCCTATCAATTCATCCAGCATTCTTTCTCAATGGAAATGGCACTATTTGCTATCTACCTACTTTACAGAATGCACTCATGTGCTTCAACACGATCAACGAATTCCCACCTTTCGTCGTGGAGAGTCGGATACATCCACCATTGACTACATATTTGCTTCACCTTTCTTTGCTGACAACATTCTTTCTCATGACATTGAGTTTCTCTCTCCAAGATGGACCGATCATGCTTTCTCTCAGCTACTTTCCGCTTTGCACAAAACAAACAAGGTCGAGGTCTGTGGCGTGCTCACCCTAGTCTGGCCAAGAACTCTTACTTCATCAAAGCCTTGAACTCTGCATTGGATGATTATCATTCACTGATAGAAACCTTTTCTGAAGAGTCATGCCCCACAACACAACAACAATGGGATGTAATCAAACAGATCACAAAAACTATTGCAAAAAAGATTGGCAGACAACAAGCAGCATGGCGAGTTCGTCTGATGAAGCGTCTTCAACGCAAGCGCAACAAGTATTTCAAAGAATACGGTACAGCTCGCATTCCTCATCCACTCCTTTCAAACGTTGAAAAGAAAATTGCAATGGTACAAGAGGACTATGTCAACAATCTTGCTCTTTGTGCTGGTCGACACTGGAGAGAAAATGGTGAGACTTCAGCAGGTTACCTCAAGAGAACTATTGAATCCAAATCAGCTAAGAAATCCATGTCGCCACTCATTCACCCCATCATCGGCAACCTCTGTCAATCGACCGAAGAAATGGAAGATGCAGTCTCAACTTTTTACGGTCAGCTTTACTGCCCTGACCAGGTAAGTATGAAACATATTGCAGATCTCACTAGCACAATTCCTTCTAGTGACAGCATTCCAGATGTAATGCATAATCGATTATGTGCTCCCATCACCCTACAAGACCTTCAAGAAGGTGCGGCTAGAACCCCAAGTCAAAGCAGTCCTGGTATAGATGGGTTACCGTACGAACTACTTTCCATTTTATTGCAGCATCCACTTACTGGCGCTTTGGCCGTAAAGGTATACAATGATGCACTCACCTCCTCTAGATTTCCAAAGTCCTGGTTACAAACTTGTATGATTCTACTACCAAAAAAGGGCAATCTCTCTTCGCTAACAAACTGGCGACCCATTTCACTCATTAACGCAGATGCCAAAACTTTTACTCGATTAATCAATGCTCGACTTATGCCTTACCTCAACAAATATATTTCATCACACCAAATCGGATTTATGCCTGGTAGATTCATCGCAGAAAATGGTCAGATCCTACAATCGATACAAGCTATTGCACACCATGTTAATTCCAACTCTATTGCCCTTCTTCTCGACCAAGAGAAAGCTTATGATAGGGTCCATCCTACTTATCTGACTCAAGTTATGCATGCATTTAACATACCCCACACTTTCATTGAATCCATCACATCTCTTTTCTTCTCTACTGACATTAGTTTCAATATCAATGGTCATATCTCTTCCACAACAGTCCAACAACATAGAGGTCTCCGACAAGGAGATCCACTCAGTCCTTTATTATTCAACATTGCTTTCGACCCATTCCTTCGTTCTATTCAACAAAATCCTAATATTCAAGGTTTTGACTTTCAACTAGAAACCAAAAACCATCATCCGCCATCCTCCGTATCACCAAATGACCTCTCACTTTCCTTTCAACAACTACAACTAGACAATCCCTCATCTCCATCCTTCTCAGCACCACCTGTCAAAGTTCTCGCCTATGCCGATGATACACTCGTTTTACTTCATAATCGCCAAGACCTTCTATGCCTTCAACAATTAATTCACAATTACATGCTAGCCTCCAATGCTAAACTCAACTTCAACAAGACTACAGCCATTTCGCTGTCAGGTAAACCTAATCCAAGATGGAAGTACTTTTTAGCTTCACAGAACATTACAACTTGGCATGACAACACCTCGCCTGAAGCAGTTATTTATCTTGGTTATCCAATTTACTCCGGTCCCCATCAACGAAACTCACATATCGACAAATTATTCCGAACCATCCAGCAAGCATGTCTCATACACAGCACTAGAAATTTATATGTTAGAGGCAGAGCTACTGTCCTCAATTCACTCATTCTATCACGACTATGACATGTACTTCGCCTGCTTCCTCTCAACAAAACACAACAAAGCACATTGCAACGCCTCATCACTTCCTTCATCAACAGTCGTCGTTTTGGTGCCATTCCTTTCTCAACACTCATTTTACCTCGTTCTCAAGGTGGATTTAGCGTCATTGATCCTCATCTACAACAGAGAGCTCTTCAATGGCAATGGGTCTACCCTTTATTAGTTCCTCACTCTTTTGCTGTTTCTTTACCTTCACTTCCTTATCTCCAGTTTACCCTCTCTTTCTTCCTTTGTTCCCCACAATACCCTACTTACCACTGGCCTTTGTTATTCCCCTTTATACGAAAAAAACTTTCTATTGACATTCCTTACTTCAACCGTATTTTCTTAGCTATAGATTATCTACCCCACAACTTCTCCAATTGTCATGTTCCCCTTCACGTTTGCCTTCGCCTTCCACTTTCTGAACTTCTACATTCTATCTATCCTTCTCCACCTCCATCCAACCCTCCTATTTCTAAAAATGAATATTTCAAACACAATCCCAGTATGCTAGCCTTAACAGGTAATCACATTTTTGTTTTTGATTCTTCTAGTGAATGCCTTCGGTTTCGCTCTCGGCAAGAAGTTCCTCGTTTTGAATCGGCCACCTACCGCGCTTTACTACACTTTCGTCAAAAAAAGCTCTTCCTCAATCCCTTTGTCCTGTCACTCTTTTCTCCTGCTCCTCGTATTTCTTCCTCTTCTATTCTTCCTTCAACCTCTCACATTAGCTCCACTGATTTACAGTCATTCATTTCAACCCTTACATACTCTCAATTCCCCATTACATCTTCCACTCATTCTTATCGTAAATTATGCCATAGCTCCTCCCCTCCTATACCGCCTGATCCCCGCCTATCGCCTAACTGGAAACGCTTTTGGTCTCTCAAGATCCCTCTCCCTGCTCGCAATGTCCTCTACAGGATGCTTCACAACAAAGTCAACAACCGTTTTCACCTACATCGTCTTATGCCCCATACAGTTCCTAATAACTTTTGTATCCACTGTCCTTCAAATCTCATTACTTCCATTGATACCCTTGATCACTTTTATTTCCTCTGCCCTACCAAGTATGCTGTTTGGTCTCATGTCTTCTCCAAGTACATCAATCCCAACATCCGTGCACCTTCGGTCAATCTCCTACGTCAAGTCCTCCTCCTTCGGGTTGTTATCCCTCGTGTTTCTCTCCTCCATTTTCCTTCCTTAAGTACCTTCCAAATCTTTGCATGCACTGCTCTAGCCCTCTGGCAAGCTCACTGGCAATCTGTTTTTTCTGAAAACCCATTCCTCTCCAAAACTATAACCAAGACAGTTTTCCGCTTAGCAAATAAGCTGCATGATGAATCCCGCCTTGATTATGAACCGTAAATTCTCTCCTCCGCTTTCCTTTCTAGTTCCTCTCTCACTACTCATGATGTTCTCTCCATTTCAAGTATCTATCAAGCTCTCTTAAACTCTTATTCTTTTCTCAATTTCTTCTACCACAGGCTCATTTCCCATTCCTTAGTCTAGTTCTTATAATACCACAGTCTTTTCTTCCACTCTTTTGACGTCTAAAGGACTTAAAATAAAATTGGAGCAAGTCTCCCTTACAAAAAAAAAATGTTTTGTTCAAATTTTACAAGTCGCTTTTTTTTTTTTTTTTTTTTTTTTTTTGGTACATATCAACCCCCAAAGGTACCCTGTATGTTAGTAGACATGGTTTGTAGGTAGTTGGAGCTTCCATGTGTATATAAGCGGACTTTATGGCACCTTTATACGCCTAAGAAAAAAAAAGACAAAGATATGTCTTCTTTTTCACTGGTGAAGCATCCATCTGCATGTTGTCTCTATTTCCTGAGCAAGCGATGCACTACTACATTGCCTGTTCAAATAAAACACCACATCAAAAAAGAAAAAAAAAAAGACATTTGGCTTATTGAGCTGGTCACTCTTTAATGAACCGAGTTTTAGTCAAGCTAACTTGGTTTTTGTAGCAGTAAACTGCTCGATAAGCATTTGGTTGAAGTCCATGGTCTAGGTGTTAGTGTTATCAGAATTATGGTATTTATTTCTTAAATAATCATACTCAAGTTGCACCTTCAATAGGCTACAGGTCTTTTTTGTTTATTGAGAAACACAATGAAAAAGGTATTCTAGATTTTACAATATAATCAATTAAAGAATGACACCTCTGGGAGTGTAAGGTTCTTCCAAGTACTTGACATCTTCTTCTGTAAGCTTGATATCCAAAGAGCCAACAAGGTCGTAAAGTTGTTCAATTTTGCTAACACCCACAATAGGACTGCTGACATAAGGCTTGGTGAACTCCCATGCCAAAGCAATTTGAGCACAGGTAGCATTGTACTTTTTGGCAAGTTCTTCAACGCGGTCAATGATAGTATTGTTGCTTTCAGCTTGTGTGGTGGGGAACATGGACATAACAAAACGAGAGCCGCTTCTTGTGGTTTCTCTCTTTTTACCTGTGAGTTGACCCATAGCAAGAGGAGACCAAGGGATCCAAGCAATACCACTGTCAGAACAGTAAGGAGCCATCTCTCTTTCTTCTTCTCTGTAGAGCAAGTTGTACAAGTTTTGCATGGAGACGAATTGAGCCCAACCTCTCTTTTCAGCGACGTGGTTCATTTTAGCGAATTGCCAAGTGGCCATAGAGGAAGCACCAATGTAACGAACCTAGTGTTGTGTATTGGTCAACTGAATTTATCGTGCCGTCAAATCCCTTACCTTGCCGGAGCGCACCAAGTCATTCAAGGCTTCCATGGTTTCTTCAATAGGCGTGTTAGGATCAAAACGATGAATTTGGTATAAATCAATATAGTTTACACCAAGACGTTCCAAGGAAGCATCAACAGCATCAAAGATATGCTTGCGAGAGAGACCAAATCGATTAATCATATCAGGGTCTGTCTGAAGAGTGCTACGATCAGATTTACCAGTATCGTCATAGACAGGACCAAAGACCTTGGTAGCAATAACAACACGGCTTCGAGGGGCATTGAGTTCCTTTAAGGCTTTACCGAGAATTTTTTCACTATCGCCGTTGGAGTAAGTGTTGGCAGTATCGAAAAAGTTGATGCCCAAGTTGTAGGCTTCCTTGATATCAGCAACAGCTTCAGCTTCATCCTTGACCCAAGGACTCCATTTAGAGTTACCATAAGACATACAGCCAAGACAGATACGAGAAACCTTTAAACCAGTGTTTCCGAGGCGAACATAGTGCATTTTGGTGGTAGTAGTAGTAGCAGACATTTTTGAAGAAGAATAATGATCTATAGAGTTAGACTCTGCCTTTTTTTTTTATACCTTTTACTATATTACTAAATTGGACATGAATTACGTCTCAACTTGCCAAGTTTTCGAAATAAAGTTCAACGGAGATTGCAATACATCCGCTTGTCCCCACATTGAAATTCGTCATTGATTAAGCATTATAGACTCAAGTTTAATTTCGACTAGAGTTATTCAAACACCGTTATGAACTATGTCAGTTGAATACTATGGACAAAGTACATTATGTTTCAGAAAAAAAAAAAGATTTTGGTGAAGAGCAAGGGACTTTAAGTTATTTCAAAACCTAATCTATTTTCAGCAGCATTGGTTGTGTCTGAATGTCAATATCCCAACCAAATCGAAAAGAAAGCTTGTTTTTGTCAAGAAACATGATTTATTTACCATCGACTAAAGTCATCTACCCATGTTAAATCCTCTAAAGATTTCTTTTTATCATATTTCTTCATTGAATTTTGAGCATGCTCCCATTCTAAATTTCGCTTCAGACTTTCAGACAATGGGTCTGATGATTGTTTTGTGTTTGTTGGGATCTGAATGGCCTGTGTTTGTGTGGACAATAAGCCCGATAATAAAGAAGTCGTAAATGGTTTCTTGGGTCTCTTCTTCTTGAAGTCAGATTGATAGGCGTCTTCATCAATATCTGAATCTGATTCTTCAATTGAGGATATCATTTCTTTCGGTGTTTTTGTTTGGTTTATTTCAATAGGCATATGTCAACAGAAAGGGAATATAAAGAAAGAAAGAAAAAGTGTAATTCTCGGAGAAACGTCTTTAATATCTTTTTTGTAGGTGTCAGATTCACTTGTCATAAGAAACAACTTGTTTTTAACGTGATATAAACAACGCGTAATAAAACATGGACGCGTTTAATATAATTCAATGCTGATCATTTGGTTAGGCAACCAATGATTGGCTAACAAAAGAAGATTTCATATGCTTCTTTTTATTTTAGTCCTTTTTTTTTATTCTCATAAAAAAAGAAGAAATGCAGAACAGGATTAGTAAATGCCAATTAAGAAAGAATAAACGAGCAGACAGACTACGTGATCTGCTTCAACTTACACCATCAGATTCTATTCTTCTTGATGCTTGTGCAAGAAAACAAGCGAGTGATGGTATGACTTGACACTCTACAAAAAAAAAACATATCACTCACATAAACACAAGTCAAGGAAATATTAGCTGCTTTGCCAGAAATCAACCCAGATACCATTCGAGATAAACATTTGAGAACACCTTTACATATTGCTTGCAGTCGAAGGGATGATTTTTCAGTGGCAACCTCAATAGCACAACTACTTGTACGTGCAGGAGCTGATGTGAATAATGGTGTAGGGGATGTAGATGGACTTTCACCTTTACATATGGGTAAGGTGTGTTGTATGGAATAACAAAAAAAGCTTATTGTTTTTCATAGCTGTGTTGGCTGGTAATCATCAATGCGTATTGATGCTGTTACACGAAGGTAGGTATGTGTGGTGTGTGTGTGTGTGTGCATCGATCTGATAAAATTAAATCCAATATATATATATATCTATATATATATCTATATATATAGGTGCCAATATACCAGCTACAGATCCTTTTCGGTTAACACCTCTCTTATTGGCTAAATTGAAAATGGATAATTTGAGACAATTTCGTCGTACAGTTCCTGGAGAGAATGAATGGACATCAGAAAGTGCTAAAAGTGAATATCAAGATCTAGAGTCAGTAAAGTATATTTAGAGTGCTAAAATAGATAGCCTAAAAAGAAAACTCAATATTAGAGTAGATTACACAAGTCCTTGTACAGCACTTAGCCAACAAACATATGACATCTTTTGATTTACCTTCCTATGACAGTTCTTCAGGTTATTATGGATTATCTGATTTCTTATTCTTGAGAGAAGAAGATCAAGATCTAAAGGACACCATCACAGCCATGACAGATAAATTAGCCTTGATAGGTATGAGTGATTCCAAGACAGATGAAGAAATCATACAAGATTCTGTTAAAGGATTAATAGAGAAAGTAAAGCAATTAGGCATTAAGTAATAAAAATTTTATTTGTTCTTAATCACAAGTCCATCTGAAGTAGAGATAGAAGTATTTGTAGGACTAAGAAGACTTGCTGAAGAAGAATGTGTGGTATTTAAAGTAGGCTCTAATCGATCAAGATAAAGTTGCATATCCTTAAGGTATTGCCTAAGAGACCTTTGTTCTGTCTTGCCAAACACAAATCCCACTAAAAGAAATACGATGGCCAATGCTGAAAACAAAACCAACACAAGTCCAATCAACATGCTCATGAATATACTAGGTGCAATCAACAGACTTGTCCATGTTGCAAACACAATCAACAGAGACAAGGCAAACCAAAACAGATGACCATTGGCTGTTGTTGTTGCTCTATACAGGTCCTTTTGTAACAATCGAATCATGGGTTTCAATTGACCAGGCACTAATTCTGTTGTGGTAGGTTTGGCTAAAGCACTTGCTATGGGAGCAAACTGACTATTGAGTGCACTGGATGTCTGATTTGTGATCTGAAAGACAGAGAGTACACCAAAATGATCCGAATAACTCTTGTTGGTATTGGGTATAGGTTCATACATCACAACTTGGGATGATTGACATTGAAGTTGAGGGGATCTTCTATAGAATATATAGTCTAATCGATCCCCTATATCTTTAGCATAAGGCTCTTGTTTAAGCAAGTGTTTAGACCATGTATTGATAGGTGAATCACAAGTGATACCAAACTGTTGAATGCAATCAAAAGCAGTTAATTCTTGACTGTCTGTAACATCTCGATGCATCTCAAGCCAACTGTCTGTCATAAATCCATGGTGCTTTAACAGTTGATAGCAATGGCTGGTTGGAATACTATTAAAATCTCCTGCCTTATGTTCATGTCAGTATCCTATATCATCACTCCTCCTCCTTATTAAATCCATACCAGAATAACA
Source organism: Gilbertella persicaria (assembly GCF_025201335.1). Classification (NCBI taxonomy): domain Eukaryota; kingdom Fungi; phylum Mucoromycota; class Mucoromycetes; order Mucorales; family Choanephoraceae; genus Gilbertella; species Gilbertella persicaria. The sequence goes on from NW_026251998.1 coordinate 58,881, forward strand.
TGTCTACCTTGTGCAGCAGACATTCTGACACTATTGGCTATTTGCCAACACTCTGTAATTCGTTGTGCTTCATAATCATCTTGATCTCCATAAGCAGCTTGTAGCTAAAAGTTTTTTTTTTTTTTTTTTTTTTTGTTTCAGTACAGTGTTAACTTGATGGTGTATCACTTACATGCGTCGTATAGACATCGATAAGCCCAATATCTGGGTGGTCTACACAGACAGAACCAAATCCTTTACCAACATAGAAATCACCTTGAAATATCTTGAGTGGTCTACCAGCCAATGTAAACTGAACATAATTCGAACACACAATAGGGAAACGAGACAACAAGACTAACCCACTTCCCAGCGTACCACTAAATAGAAATAAGATTCAGACGATCCCTTAATGTTTACCTATAAAAATATCTTGAATAAGGCAATACACTTTCTGTTGTTTCTTTGATAGTATCAAAATCAGACCACATCCATACTTCTTGAAGAGCAACAAGGTCATAGTCTTGTTGACTTATGTAGTCTGCAATAGCCTGTAAACGGAACTTTCTTTCTTTAGAAACAACAAAAAGACCCCTACAAGCGTATCAACAGAGGATAAACATAAGAAGAAGATGTTACCAACAATTCAAAGACAAGACAGTTAAATGTTTATCAGGTTCAATATTCATCATGTTGATAATAATAATGATAAAAAAAAAGAAAAAAGAAAGAATTTAAATTTAAACGCCCTATTATTATTTAAGCATCTTCGACAAGCTCATCTTTAAGTTTGTTTTTTACAACATTCAATACAGTTTGTTTTCTGTCCAAAATATCGTCCAAATCATTTAAATAAGTCTCGAAATCATCGCGTGTCTGTGGGTCTTCTTCTTCTTGATGATCAAATGCGTCTGGTATTTCATATTGGCTCTTTACTTTAAGACAGAGGGTTGCAATCATCTTTTTCTCTTCTCTTAGACAACCTTCCATTTCTTGTACTTGAGCTCGGTGAAGATTAATAAATCGACGCATACGTGTATATAAAGATTCCTGCACTTCTTCTGTGGGCTTCTTGGATAATGGTGTTGAAAAGAACGGATCTTCCATTTTTTCTGAAAATACTTCAGCAGGTGGTGACTCAAGTCGCTTCATGTATTTCTCTTGTCTTTGAGGAGATGCTTCTGTGGTTGTATAATGTCGATCTGAAGTAGGTGTAGCAAGTGCATTGGTCGTCACTTCAGTAGGGAAATCAACTTCAAACAGGTTCTCGGATACTTCATCTTCCCAATGAGCATCAGAAGTAGTCACACTCTGACTATCATGGTTGCTCATCTCCGTATCTTCTGTTGGCTCGACTGTCTTTTGTTCTTCTGTATTGACCAGACGAGGATCAGACTCACCTCTCAGCTGTTTAACTCTGTCTGCATAACGAAGTGTGTTAAGTGTATGTTCACTATTGGCATTGTTCGGTGAAATAGTAGCAATCATGCATGTTCTTGAGTTGCCTGTAAATGAGTCCCTGAGTACCTGAGTTAATTTACTGCCTCGAAAGGGTGTATGGTTCTTGTTTTGATCTAAGGCACGAATGCACTCTTTTAATGCTAGCAGGCTCTTGTTGATTTCGGCTCCTTCCAATCTATCCAAAAGTGAGTGGATGATATCCATAGACCTAATGCTTACCTTGTCTTGGTATCACCATCACCTCGGTCTGCTCCTCTTTCACTACCAGCCAAATCAATAAAACTCAGTTTACCATGCAGTTTGCGCGTCTGTTTCTTTTTCAACAAGACTTGAAGCACAGCATGCGATCGAGATGATTTGTTATTCGCCCCTGTCTTGCCTGTTGTTCTTCCTGCATTGCCGTATTCAAACACAGACTTCAAGTCTTGTACACTCTGAATAGGTTGTTCACGAAGACCGGCAATGACCACATTCCCATTTCCATCTTCACGGGCAGTCAATCGTTGCTTGTTGTTTAACAAGTCATACAATTGGCCTTGATAGATTTCATAAAACCCGACACTTGCCTCTAAATGAGTATACTGATTGGACAGTAATCGAAAGATATCTTGAGCAGCCAAGACATAGAGACCATGGGTGGGATCCAACATGGTGTAGGTCTTTCCAGACCCTGTTTGACCATGAGCAAAACAAGTAGCCTTACCGCCTGTAAACACATATTCCACCAAAGGTTTGGCTGTTCGGGCATAGATTTGTTGATTTGAGGTATGGACATCAAACGCTTCATCAAATGTAAATGTATGTTTTTCAGTGTATCGTGTCAGATCAATGCGTTGTTTGGGTGCGTTAACTTGAATGGTGCGTGTGCCTACCAGAGGTGCAATGTCTTCTTGTCCTGCTAATTCTCGATTGTTTAAAGGTCGTTTTCGAACACAGACACGAATACGTTGTTGTAGCTCGGAATGGACCGTAGTGTTGCGATGGACAACCATGGTCTGTTTTTTCGATGCCATAAATTCTTCAAAGGATCCTTGTTGTATTGTCGGTGGTGGTAGTGGTACTTCCATGGTCGATTTAGGTCGCTGTGTGATGGGAATACCATAGGCATCCAGTAGTCGAGTAGAAGGTCGTTCCATCACCGGTGCCTTGAGTGGCTCTTGTTCTTCAGTCAAGACAGATTTGGGTCGTGTTGGTTTTTTAAGTACAGGACTTGCTGGCTTCATTAGGCTAGTGCGCGCTGATGGGACGCTGTTTTTGATGGGAGATCGAATAGGACGTACAGGTGATTTATACAGGTACATTGATTCTCGTCGTGATGTCAAAGGTGGGGGTAAATAAGATAATCTTCGATCACGCGACGACATCTTGTTGTTTGTATGTGCTGGTGATGGAGGTGTACGCATGGGTGCTTGCGGTGCTATGGTCATGCGTCGTGCCTTTCTTTCAGGTGAGACAGTAGGTGGTGAATAACGCTTTCGAGTAGGAATCAGATCATGATTCGATCGAACAGGTGTCTTTGGTTTTGTCGCCATGGGTGTCTTTTGCGCTTGTTTGAGATGGGTTGTCAAGGCTTTAAATCGTTGTTTGTCTTCGCCTGTCCGAACACCTAATCGAGGATAATCTTGTTCTGAAATCTATGCTATCATTGAATCACTGTCTCTTGTCCATACTTTCCTTTTACCTTGGCTATACTGTTCAAGTTGATGATGCCTTCTCTAAATAAACTAGATAAATGTGAGTATCATGATATGAAAAGTAGCGTCTTCTATTACACTGGATAATACTAGCGTAAAGATTAGTATGATACGATGCTTATTTTATACATACATCTTCTAATTCGTGTCTTTTTAGAGCCTCTAATAATGAAGAAGCACTCATGTAGGTTGATGTTTCTAATGATAATAATAATAATAAAGAAAAAAAAAGAGAGAGATAAAAGCAGCCTGATTGCTAATTTTAGAGTACGACACGCGTAGAACACCGCGTCTTCTTTTGGATCGTGTTTTCATATTTATTTATTGTCGGGGATGTATGGATCCTATCTTTCTGGTAGAGACGTGTAAAGGAAGTTACTCTGTTTGCTTGGGTTTATTCTATCCTAAATCGAAACATTATCTGTTGAGTTTGTAAAGATAATGGCATTGAACACAACTATAAATGACAGCAAACAAGTTTCTTGTTGTCATTTACGTTGTCAAATGATGTAAGGTTTCTTATGTCCATAAAGCCAATGTATTTATTCATCATTTTCTCTTATATTAGTCCTATCAAGACTGAATACTTTTACTTTGATAAATATATACTTATGGCTCCTGACATAATGACAAACACTCTTTCAACTCTGGAAGAGAAATATGTGACGGGCCTATTTATATATATATATGTGTGTGTGTATGTGTGTAAGCCATGCTTAAATTTATACATTTTCTTTTTTCTTTTCTTTTTTTTTTTTTTCTTACATCTTTCTTTGCATCTTTCGTAAGCTTCTTGTCCTTTCTTATTCTCTTGTCATAAAAGAGGAGAAAAAATGAAACGATCTTACGAAGATTCCAAGGAAGAACCACGTCCAAAGCTCCACCGAGTATATGAAGGTTCTCCGCTTAGTAGCGTACCATCACCTGCTTGGTCTGCCAATTCAGCATCACCTGCTTATCGTCCTCAACCCAAGCATGTTCGCCACTTTAAGGGTTGCTCTAAAATAACAGACTATGAATTTTTAGATAAGCTTGGTGAAGGTACTTTTGGGTAAATATTCAACAAGACACGAAAAAAGGTGGTTTAACCAGACAATGTCTAGTGAGGTTCATAAAGCAAAAGATAAACATACCAGTCAATTGGTAGCTTTGAAAAGAATTCTTATGCATAATGAAAAAGAAGGCGTAAGTGTTATGTTCCTGGTTACTATAGTAACCATCTTTTAGATTCCCATCACAGCCATTCGTGAAATCAAAATTCTAAAGCAACTCTCACACAAGAACATTGTACCATTAAGTGATATTGCTGTAGACAGAGGCGATCCAACACGCAAAGAAAAGGGCTGTATTTATATGGTCTTTCCTTACATGGATCATGATTTAGCTGGTTTATTAGATAATCCTAAAGTCAAACTCAATCAACCACAGATCAAGACATATTTGAAGCAATTATTAGAAGGCACAGCCTATCTTCACCATGTAATTCAATCTATAGATGAATGCGTATATACATATACTGACATGTTTCTTTCTCATAGAATAAGATTCTTCATAGAGATATGAAAGGTACTCAAAAGTAAAGAGATTAGAATACATATAATCATTCAAATCAAATCAAAACAATAAGCATTGGTATACTCAATTACTTCTATAGCTGCCAACTTACTTATTAACAATGATGGTATCTTACAAATTGCTGATTTTGGTCTTGCTCGAGGCATGGAAGATGAGAACAAAGAATATACAAATTGTGTTGTTACACGATGGTATAGACCACCAGAACTCTTTCTGGGTGAAAGACGCTATACAAGTGCTATTGATATGTGGGGTGTTGGGTAAATTCTGAAGCGAGACTCCTTTTTTTGTTTGGGTATACTGATGTATTGGATAGCTGTGTGTTTGGTGAACTACTCAAGTCAAGACCTATTTTACAAGGCACAGATGATTTGGACCAATTAAAGAAGATATTCCATCTCTGTGGTTCACCTACACAAGACAACATGCCTGGATGGGATATGCTTCCTGATGCGAATAAGGTCCGATTTGAACCATCCACAAGACATGTGCGTGAAGAATACAGTCACTATGATACACTTGCTGGTGATTTGATGGACAAGTTACTTATTTTAGATCCCAAGAGAAGATTGACTGCACTAGAAGCATTAGAGCATGATTATTTCTATACAATGCCTTTACCAGCAGATCCAGCAGAGTAAGTTTTTGTTTTGGTCTAAATGTTTTCTTACCATGTTTTTATCTAGCTTACCTAAATATGATGCCTCTCATGAATTTGACCGAAGAAAAGTGAAAAAACCACATCGCAATTAAATAAATCGTTTATTTTTTTTTTTTTTAAGGAGCTTCTACTCGAAATACCCATATCCATTGACCTTGATCCAAAATAGAATCAGGCACTGTGATCACTAGTTTATCATGCCATTGCTTCCATGCTAAAGATGGTGCTGATTTGAACCCCATATGAGTGATACGTGATTCAGGATGTAAAGGAATAGCTGTCTTGACAATCACACGTTGATCTAAAGGTCTCGAGAAACAAAAGATAAAAAATGACTGGCCATCATTCGACTGAGTAAAATACAATGTCTGCCCAGGTTCATGCATATCTAAGCTCGTCACCCAATAAGGGATTGAATTGAAAATACTTTCGTCTACTGCGTCTAACCATTTGCCTATATCAGACAGTGTCTGTTTCATGACATGAGGGATATGACCTGAACCTTCGGGTCCAATATTGAGTAAGAAATTACCTCCTTTGGCGACAACAGAGACAAGTTCTTGAAGTAAAGATACAGTGGATATGTATTGATCATGTCGTGTTTGATGGTTATATCCAAACGAATGAGGATCAATACCTCTTGTTGATTCCCAATATCTATATCGAGCATATAAACAAAATGGCATAATTTTTTTTTTTTTTTTTTTTTTTTTTTTTACCTTGGAGGTACATAATGAACATCATTGTATTCAACTGTTGTGAAATCAGAGACTGAATTACCACATCGATCATTGATTGTCACTTGTCTTTTTTTTGCTCTTGCTTCATTGAAAAACTTGGCTTGCCAAGCAGTGGAGTTATGGATGGCACCAATATCGCACCACATAATATCTGGTTCAAATTCACGTATTAATTCCAAAAACTGAGGTACTTGAATGTCATTCACAAAATCAGAGACAAAGGCACCACCTGTATAAGGAACCACTTTGCCTGTATAAGGATTCACAGGTGGACCATGCCAATGAATAGAATCATCACGATAATTAGGATGATACCATTCAGGCAAAGAAACTAAGCAGAGAAATAAGCTTTTGATCTTTCTTTCTGTCTCCCTTACAATAAGTGCCTCGCTTTAAATGTGGATAATGGGTTTGAGCAACATCAAATAATTCTTTCACAAAGTTTCGGTAAGGGTTTAATTGAACACTGGATCGATTGGATACATGCGTATCAAACAAAGCTATACCATCATGATGCTTTGTCGTAAATACAAAGTACTTTGCACCACTGGCATCAATGATATCAAGCCATTGGACAGGATCAAACCTGTCTGGTTTCCATGCTTGAATGAAATCGTCGTATTCTACATCAGGACCATAAAAAGAACGATGGTACTCAAACGTAGCACTGCCTTTTTGATGGTAATTCCACCAATACCATTCTGCATAATCAGCACCTACGGGAGCCCATGAAGGTACAGAATACACACCCCAATGAATAAATATACCGAATTTAGCTGCTTGATACCATGTAGGTACCGAGTGACCTTGAAGTGAACTAACCATAGGTTAAGGAATAGACATCCAAAAAAAGAAAAAAAAAAGAGCGACTTACGCTTCTGTGGGTGCATAGTCTGGAACACCAATCTCAATCGAATCAAAAGCAACAGGCAGGGCCATTGGATTTCCTTCAGCATCAATCACTTGCACAAGAATAGCTTGTGTTCCTCTCTGTTTTCGCACTGTGTAAATAGCAACGTCTACATTCAAGATATGGCCCGGTGCTAATCGTCTTATGAGACCATACGTATGTGTCTTTAAAAGTGCACCTGTCACATACACATTGGCATGTTGGATCCAGCCAGGACTTGTATTATGCACTCGCACCGTGACAATTTGATACTCTCTCTTTTGATCCGTGGATGCTTTCCAGCGATGTGTTCCTTTGGCTGCAACGATGGTCATCACAGACTGAGCGGATAAAGTGGTGATACCAAAAATATGAAGTGAAGGAGCAAATGAACCAACTGCATGCGTGGAAGGTAAACGCACATGAGAGACTTGTTTAGCAGGATCGACCAAGACAGGCACAAGAAAAAGCAGTGCATGAGCACCATGGTTGAGTGTGCAAGTAATAGGGTCCAATCGATGGATCTGTTCTGCATGACTTGTTTGCCAGTCTGGTAAATGGAGGGTTGTTGTCGTGTATGATCCATCTTGATAGACTACAACTATATCCGTCGTCAAAGGACCATGGTTGACTGTAGCCAGTAAATACATGGCGCCTAAACGAGAGGCTACATGAATGACTTGACTTTGGCTGACAATGTTATCACGGTGGCTTTTGGATAGTTTGAAATCTATATTACCTATAGAAACAACGTCGGATTGAAGTAGAGGACAATCAAAGTAGTTGCCTGCACCATCCATATTAGAGCCAGATCCTATACCTTTATTGTTGACATAGATACTAAGATCGAGCTGATGTTGTGGGTTCTTTTGGAGTGTGGCAAGTACAGAAACGATAAGGACAAAAAAGAAGAAGAAAAGCATAAAGAAAGATAAAAAGAAAAAAGAGGAGGAGGGGGGGGGATATAGTATTGTTTATTTGCTAAATGCTGAAAGTTACACAATAATGCATCATATACAAACGCTAAAAATTCACACATGCGTTATCTGGAAAAGTTGTATTTGAATGTTATGCTTGAAATGAGGAGGATGCAGTGGGAGATGGATAATGATGACGACGAAAGGCATTTTGACGCATGGCGTCTTGACGAGCCATTTGAAAAGCAGTCAAGTAAGTAACAACCATATGGTCTTCAAGACATGTCTTTGAAATAAGTGCCTCTTCAGACAATAAAGGGGATGATTTATGCAACGTAAATGAGACATGGTTTGTTTCCGTGCTGGCTTTGGTAGGTAACACAGGCTCAGATTGACTAAGAGCAGCAGATATCGAGCGTCTTCTTTGATCAACATGAGATGCAGCCCGAGGACGATTGGCTTCTGTACCGGGTAACTGAATATCTTGCGCTGTGGGTACTTTGTTGGCTGGGCTTCCTTTACCACGCCTGAATTGATAGACACTTCCAGGCACATATAACAATGGGTATCGGGGTTCTTTATTATGGTATATTTCTTTGCGACGGGCTTGTATGATACTGAAGCACTCTTGACGAAGTGAAGGGTTGTTGTTGACCTTGTTGGCACCTCCTAAACCATCCAAGGCAATCACCGAGTCCATGATGAGCTCCTTCGCGCAGGAAGCCGTACCATACGATAAGCGACCCACAAGGTCATCTTGACATACGAAACTGTCAATGTGATCTTTGTATTTCTCGGATAAATCAAGAGATACACTGGCTGTTGGAGCATAACTGTAACAATGGACCTTGAAGTCTGGATTATTCGATAGTTCTCGAAGTTGTTCAATGTGATCCACTACCATCATGGTCAGGACAGCAGCAGTACCTGCACCCAAAGAGTGTCCTGTAATAATAAAAGAAGAAACACGGCGGTTACCTGATTCTGTTTGTTCGCCCACGTACAGGAAGATTTGAGGAATAATGCGAGTAAAAAACCATTGAGCAGAAGCAAGGATACCAGAATGAACAAGACCCCCTTTCCAAGGACGGTATTCACATACTAAATCAGTAATACAATCATACAAACTCTACAGCCATGAGTTAATAACCAATATCTCGCCTAATGAAAAGGCTGCTTACCCAAGTGCCTCGAATACCCAAGACGACTGCTTCATGTACATGATCATAAGAAACAAAATAACTGGGTTGGAATACAGCTCCTTTACGCAGACCATATTCATAACCAAGCAAATCTTCTTGAGGTATCTTTAGATAGCGTACAATGGCTTCTTTGTTTGACTTTGTCTTTACAACATCTAACATAGCTTATCAACATGTCCGCTTTTTTTTTTTCTTTTTTTCTTGAATGACTTACCTTTTAGATATTTAGCATAATCACCTAGATAAGAGATACCACGCCAGCCCTATGATATACATGAATACAAGTCTCTCTTGATGAACATCACTTACATAAGCAATGATCGCATGCCCTAAAAAGTAATAAGCTTCATCCAAAAACTTGAGATCTGTCACTTTTTCAGCAGGTGGTGATCTGTCCATACAAGTCAGTCTTTTTTTTTTTTTTTTTTTTTTTTTTACCTTGGAATTTCAGCATAAAAGTTTTGTAATAGCCCTAAAGAAGAAATTAACTGAAGAATGGTAATTTTGAACCCTTGACCCTACACAAACAAATATGAATGAACAAATCCAACCTGTCTTTGACTTACAAAGGCATGAAATATTTTGACAACGGCTCTTAATAAAATTCGAGTTTGAGGACTCACGACCATGCCAATCATACGGTCAAGACTAGGGTGTGAAATAGCCACTTCTTCAAAGGACTCATTGATCCATCGAAAAGCAAAGTTTTTATCACCAAAGTTATGGCTTTTGATACTGGCTGTATCAGACACAAGTTCGGTCTGTTTCTTTTTGTTTTCACCGTCTAGTTTAGGGAAATCAATCTTGAGTTGCTCAAGATTGATATTGTTGCGACGAAAGCCTTGGTTTAGATTCTGATGAAACATAAAGTCCACACTGGACTCACTTCGAGGCAAGACATCCAACGATTGTTTCGGTTTCGGTGTCAGTGGCGAAGAAGAAGAAGACTCTTGAATGGTCTGTAAGTCATCAACAACCACAAGACGTGGTTCAACTGCATCATGATAGTCTTTTCGAGAATAAGACGTACTGCTGTGTGTACTACTACTGCTACTATAAGTACTACTTCTACGACTGCTTTTTCGAGAAGTTGTCAGAAACGAGTTGAAAGTGTCCATGGATCGATTTGAATGCGTGAAATAAAAAGGAGACAATGTATCTGATTCAGCATCTGTTGGTGGGTGTTGGAAAGAATACCGTACTCTGACTTGAATGGAACCAATATAAGGTGTCATTGAATTCTTACTATGACTCGGGTGTAATTCATAGACAGGCATGTCCTCTTCTTCTTGTTCTTGTTCTAACTCGGTTTGTTCTTTTTCTTCATTTTTTGGTAACAGTAAATGAGGACGAAGGTTGTTTGTGTATTGAGTGAATCTTGCCATGTTGGGCATATGTGATTTTAAGAATGTATGTGGTAATTGAATATGAGCAGGCAAATAACGCTTGACATGATATTCATACATTGGTAGAAACCTAAGGTTTGTTAATCCTAATGACTATATGTGTATATACAACCTACGTGATAAACACATCTTCTCTGTCTTTTAATTTAGCAATCTTTAGTTTTGCTTTGCCAATATGCTTTGCTTTTGATCTCCATTTGCTTCTTTTATCATATAGATCGAGCTAAGGTTTACTGAGTTAACCCATAGATATCTAGTCAAAGAATGATGTTTTACCTCGATAGTATCAAATAACTGGTTATGATAAGAAATAGTAAATAAAAAGCCTTCATTCCAATTTCCATTTGCATGTTTTGAACGAGAAGAAAAGTAGTGTTGTGAACCCATACGAAGTCTCATGAGGGGTCTTTTTACAACCACATCACTTCGAACATTGAGCAAGTCAATCTAGTGTTGATCAATACATAAGCTGTGTATATGATAAAAAGAGAGCGTACCTGAAGTTTACCAGGTAATAATTGAGCATTGGCTTGAACTGCTTCTCTTTTATCCCATTCTTCTCTTAACTTGTTTAAATTAGGAAGTGAAAGTCTTCTTTGTATATCCATACAGACAAAAAGAAAAAGAGAAAATAAAGGAGAATATAATTAAATATTTATAAGATTGGAGAATACACGTGTACTTTATTATGACAAAAAAAAAACCATTTTTTTTTTAAATAGACTATACACACACACACACATAAAATGATCTAATTATTTACAAAACGTTCTTGTTGTTCAAGGCATCAAGGGCAACAACGATACGGTCAACCATAGAGGTTTCAGCAGCACGGATAAAGACACGAGGATCATAGTACTTCTTGTTAGGCTTGTTGGCACCTTCAGGGTTACCAACTTGGCTTTGAAGGTAATCCTTGTTCTTTTCATAAAAGCCACGGAGACCAGACCAGTAAGCCCATTGGGTATCAGTATCAATGTTCATCTTGACGACACCAAAGGAAAGAGCAGTTTGGATTTCTTGGTCAGAAGAACCAGAACCACCGTGGAAGACAAAGTAGACAGGCTTATCATCTTGAGACTTGAGTTGTTCCTTCACATAGGCTTGGTGCTTACCCAAGAGTTCAGGGTGAAGCTTGACGTTACCAGGAGCATAGACACCGTGAACATTACCGAAAGCAGCAGCAATGGAGAAGAGAGAAGTAACTTCAGAGAAGCGACGGTAGATTTCCCAGATATCTTCGGGTTGAGTGTAGAGAGAAGCATTGTCAACATCAGAGTTATCAACACCATCTTCTTCACCACCAGTGATACCGATTTCCATCTCGAGAAGACACTTCATGGGAGCCATACGCTTAAGGTACTTGAGACAGAGTTCAATGTTTTCTTCCATGGGTTCTTCAGAGAGATCCAACATGTGAGAAGAGAAGAGGGGTTCACCATGAGCCTTGAAGTATTCTTCATCAGCAGCGAGCATACCATCGAACCAAGGCAAAAGCTTCTTGGCACAGTGGTCAGAGTGGATAACGACGGGGATACCATAAGCCTTGGCAACAGCACGAACATATTGAGCACCAGCAACAGCACCGAGAATAGAAGCTTCTTGGTTCTTGTTGTCAATGGCCTTACCAGCAACATAAGCAGAACCACCGTTAGAGAATTGAATGATGATAGGAGATTGGTTCTTTCTGGCAGCTTCAAGAGCAGCATTGACAGTACTAATAGAAGTGTGTGTAAGTTTATGCTAAACACAAAAAAAAAAAAAATTTGAAACATGGCTTTGGGAAACAATATAAACCAGAATGAGACATTCGGAGTTTGTTCCCTAGTCATGTTTGTATATCTTTTACTTACCTAGTGGAAGTACAGTTGATAGCAGGAATAGCGAACTTGTGTTCCTTTGCTATTCTTGAATTTAATTTATCTGAATTTATTATTTAAACTACTTACCGTAATCAAAAAGCTTTTTGAGGTTGTCACCAGTAACAACACCAGCAGGAACGATATCTAAGAGACCCATTTTTTATATATATATAAGTTAATACAAGAGAGAAGAAGAAAAAAGAAATGACAGAAACGCGTTCTTATATATTTTTTTTTTTTCTTGTCAAATGATTACATCATTCTAGATCAGCGCTTTAAAAAAAAATGAACACAACAAGTGATCCGTTTAGATCAAAATAAAACTATCTGAATCCCCTGTTATCTGACAAACTCAGTCCACTTATTTTTGCCTAGTTTGTTTTATGTTGAGATCATAAGAGTATTTCTTCTTCTTGCAGTTACCCGTTTCTTATATAGATTGATTTGATATTGATTAAATCTTTTTTTTTTTAATTTCCCGCTTACTATTATTTGTCTCCTCATTATATTTTGTTAAAAAGTGAAATGTCAAGTTTATTTACTATATGAAGTGCAAATGTATAATTATAATGTTGGTTTTTTTTTTTGAAGAATGAGAAAAAGGGAAGGAGGAGGATCTAATAAATACGAAACAGAGAGAGAGAAAAAAAAAGAGAGAGAGAGAGAGAGACAAGAGTTATTTTAACAAGCATATCTACATAAACAGAAATAGACGCGATTAGATCTCTCTTTTAAAATTACCCTGATTAAACTACTGATAAGCAATTTCTTTTTTTTTTTTTTACCTTTTTGTCCATTCGCGTGCTATGCTATCATGTTCTTCTCTGTTTGTCAAATATTCTTGAGCAATAGAGCCTACCAATGGATCATCTAATCATGCTTGTTAAAAAAAAAAGACGGATTAAAAAATAATGACTTACGAGGATTAGCATCTGTCAATAAGGAACAAATCGAGAGCAAGACCTTTGAGATAGTTAATGCAGGAGACCAATTGTCTTTAAGGATATCGAGACAAATGGCACCTTGACTGTTGATATTACAGTGATAAATACGTGTTCTAAACACGACCTAAGACACGTCGTAAATAAATAAATCATTTGATGGGACTTCTTTTTTTTTTTTTTACCTTGGGAGGTTTGAAAGGGTATTCTTGAGGGAAATGAACATCCAAGAAAAAGATACCACCAGCATAAGGAGAATCACTTGGACCAGCAATAGTAGAAACCCATTCGTATAGATTATCGCCTTTAGGACCAGCACTACAGAAAAAGAAAAGAAGAAGGTAAATCATCAATACGCTTGCATTATTTTTTTTTTTTTTTTTATTTTATGCTGTCACTCTACCTGCAATTGGAAGGAGGATCAAGTGAAATCTCTGCTAATTCTTTGGAAATTCTATATTTGTGTTAATCTATGCATAGTTCCCTTTCTTTATTTACCTTTTAGCACTGCTACTAAGTGATTTTCCAGCAGAGGACTTCTTCTTGATGATCTTCTTTGTAGAGGGAGGTGTAGTAGGGGCTGGTGAGGCATTGTTGGAGCTACCAGAGTCGCTTACAGTGGTAGGAGCCGTTTCTTTTACTTCATTAACGTTCTTGGTACGGTTAGAGCGTGTTGAGGCCATATTCCTATTCTAAAAGACTTTATAAAACGTAGGAAACAAAGAAAAAGGTAGGTTGTTGGATCAAGATTCACAAGATGGGATGAACAAGTCTAATGGAGGGAATCTGAAAAAGACTACGTGAAAAATTTTTAACAAGAGAAAGGGGGAGGAAAAAAAAATTAAGATAGACTGTGACGCGTTTACTGACTTTTGATTGGCTCAAAGAATGTTGCGTAGTCTACTCTCTCTTCCCCCTCTCTCTCTTTAGCTTAAAACAACAATAATACGATAGCATCTGAATCCTTTTTTTTTTGTTTCTTTTTTTGTTTTGTTTTAACAAGCTTTTTTATTAGTATAAAAATATAAGTTTATTTTCTTGAACTACCAAGTTCAAAGTTAAACATTGAGATCTATGATGAGATACAAGAAAAAGGAGCATAGAAATTGTTTTAGCGCAGTACAGAAATGGTTTTGGTGACGCGCGAATAAATTCATTCCGTTCTTTATTCTTTTTTTTTTTTTTTTTTTGTTATTTTTTTCTATTTTTTCCTTTTTACTTGTAATCAAGTCTCTTATAAGTCATGCAAAAAGAGGCTCCTAAAAAGGCTTTCAACTTATAAGTATTCTAGTGTGTATCATACGCGTATATTGACATTCTATCTTTCTTAATACAAGTCATGAACGTTTTGTACTTGAAGTGGATCCGAGTCAACGTTTTATCAAGGTAATATAATCGTGCGCACCAGACAGAGCCATAATAGATATTCTGGATAGGGTCTAGCAGAACTTACGATTCAACCTTTAAATAAACTGACCAACTTACGAGTGAACTGTCGACAATGCAGTAAGCATCACTCGACTTATCATCGCACCTATTAACACTGTATAGAAATAACCCAAGTCCTGTTAAATGATACACCTGTAGAATATGACTATGTAGATGCTGTATCTGATCTTACTTTGGGATCCAACACCACCATTGCACATCATCAAGTCTATAAAAGTCGATATTTAAATGCTTTACGAGATGCCAATGAAGGTGAATTAAATATCAAATTACCAGCAAACTGTATTCAACAGGCAAGTATCGACAACAATCTCTCTCTGTATATATATATATATGTGTGTGTGTGTGTGTGGTTGATAACCATCCCATAGTTACCTGATAAACCAGCAGCAGAATCAACAGAACCCAATTATGAGCCTATTGTGATTCAAATTCAATATACCCTTGAAGATCCACGCAATGGTGTTGTGTTTGTTCAAAAAGACAATGAGACTGCACCTTATCGACACAATCATGTCTATACAGTCCATCAACCGTTACCAGGGGCAACTCGTTCATGGTTACCATGCATTGACAAAATATCAGAAAGATGTACGTGGGATATGGAATTCATTGTGCCTCGAAAGGAAGATCATTCAGTGCCTGAATACGATGGAGAAGGTGCATTTGATGAAGTAGAAGGCATGATGGTTGTATGCAGTGGTGATGTCGTTGAACAAGTCATTCATCCAACAGACGCATCCAAGAAGATTGTACACTATAGTCTATCCGTACCTACACCAGCTCCCTTTATTGGGTTTGCTATTGGCCCATTTGAGATGATTAAACTATCACCCTCTCAACTACAGGAAGAAGTCATGACAGCAGCTGATTTAGACGAAAGTCAACAACAGAGTCTGATGGCTGAAATCAATATGATGTCAAATATTTATGCATTTGCACTACCAGGACTTGAAGAAGAACTGAGTGTGACTTGTAGTTTCTTGATGCATGTAAGTTCAATCCAAGGGAAATATATGCAGTCAATAATACAGGATAGGCGATGCATTTTTATACTCAAGAATATGGTTCCTATCCATTCTCAGACTATAAGCTTGTGTTTGTAGAAGATGCTTGGTCAGATACTACTTCATGTGCTTCTTTGGCTATCTGTAGTTCTCGCTTGTTACATCCATCTGATGTGATTGATCAGATCTATAGTACAAGACGTGAATTAAGTCAGGCACTTGCCAGACAATGGTTTGGTATCTACATTGTTCAGAAATCATGGCCTGATACTTGGCTTGTGCGTGGTTTAGCCAATCTCATGGGTTCCTTGTTTGTCAAGCGACATTTGGGTAACAATGAATACCGTCTAAGACTAAAGAAAGACATGGAACTGTGCTGTATGTTGGACATCAATCGCCCTCCTCTCTATAACCCAGCATTGCCTTATCCTTTGGACCCTGAGGACCTGGATTTCATTGAACTCAAAGCTCCCTTGGTGATTTACATGCTGGACAAAAGAATGTGTAAAGGTGGTGGCACACTAGGCTTGTCTCGTGTGCTACCCAAAGTGCTTGTGTCTGCCATGAGTGGTGAATTGGCACAGAATGCGATTAGTACACATTACTTTTTACGTCTTTGTAGAAAAGTCAGTGGGTTTGATACCAAAGTGTTTGCTGAACAATGGATCTATCGCAGTGGTTGTCCCAAGTTCTTTTTCAGTTTTCATTTTAACCGTAAAAAGATGGTAGTCGAAATCTTTATGCGACAAGAAAATACTAATACACAACTACTGGCCAGTCAAGATCACTTGTCTATCGGGGACAATGTTACTGCCAACTATTATGAACTCATGTCGCCCATCTTTACTGGCAATCTCACGGTCCGCATTCATGAAGCCGATGGTACGCCTTATGAACACATCCTTGATATTCAATCGATGGAAAACAAGTTTGAGGTTCAGTTCAATACAAAGTATAAGCGTATTCGTCGAAACACCAAGCGTTTCTTGGCCAAACAAGCTGCTGCTGCTGCTGCTGTAGCAG
The DNA here is from genome assembly GCF_025201335.1 of Gilbertella persicaria. Lineage (NCBI taxonomy): Eukaryota > Fungi > Mucoromycota > Mucoromycetes > Mucorales > Choanephoraceae > Gilbertella > Gilbertella persicaria. The sequence goes on from NW_026251998.1 coordinate 75,687, forward strand.
AAGAAGAACAAGAAAACGAAGAAGGGGATGGGACAACAGTGCTTGGTATTATTCCCAGTTTAGGTCTTGGTATGCCTGTGTTTGAAGATCCCAAACAAAAAGGAGAATGGCATGTGGTCGAATGGGGTCAAGATGAAGAAGATACAAGTGGTGCTGCTAGTGCCATGTTTGATTGGATTCGATTGGATGCCGAATTTGAATGGCTCTGCATTTGTGATTTCAAACAACCTGATTATATGTGGGCTGCTCAATTGACCAAAGATCGGGATGTCGTTGCTCAGCATGAAGCTATTGACGCTCTTAAACATATGCCTTCCAGTCCAACATCGACCAGTTTGTTGCGTGCTGTATTGGATCCAAAGTGCTTCTACAAGATTCGCATGGAAGCGGCGTATGGTCTAGCAGCCTGTGCTCGTCCTTCCCTGAACTGGGTAGGCTTACATCAACTCAACAAGATGTTTCAAAAGCGCTTTTGTTTCCCTGTCAGTAGTCTTACGCAACGCGCTATGGATCAGGATGATTTACCTTTAACCAATTCGATTCCAAAGCCTAACAATTTCTCCAACCTGTCCGACTATTTCCTTCAAAAGGCGTCTGTGGTTGCCTTTTCACAGATACGGGATGATCACGGTTTAACGCCTGTCCGTATCCGTCAATTCTTATTAGACTTACTCAAGTACAATGATAACATTGGCAATGAGTTCTCTGACTGCTACTATGTGGCTACCTTAATTTCTTCTTTAGGTGATGCGTTAATACCCTCGTCAGATAAACCTGATGCATTACATTACGATAGTCCTGAAGGCCAACAAGTCACTGCGGCAGCCAAGGCAGAGATTGAACGTTTCCGTACACTGGACTATGTGATCCCCACCTACCACAATACAGTCACCGTCACTTGCTTACGCACGATGACCAAACTGATGCTGAAGGGACTCATGCCTGTGAATCTATCGATGTTTATGCAGTATACACGCTATGGTAATTATCTCGATGTTCGATTGGCTGCTTTAGACAGCTTGCTTATTCTCTGCGGTCTTTCGGATGCTGTGTTGAATCGGTATTTGTTGAACATCATCAAGGAAGATCCTTGTGTCTATGTGTGTCATTATGTGGCTCGTGCCATGCTGGCATGGTTGGGTTTGGCTATTCGAGAGAATTCAAGTGTGGTCACAGTGCCTACACGGGCCATGGAAGACTTTTCTGAAGAAGATGGGCGTATTGTTGTGGATGATGATATTGGACCTCTCAAGAAGACACCTCAGCAAGAATTTCAAGCAAGCATTGAGAATTTACGAAAACGGTTTGAGAACAATACAGCATTTCAACAGAACTTGTGGGAGTTGTTGAAGTAAGTATCATCCTTGTTGTTTTTGGGCGAGAGCACTCATCGTTTCTATAGTTCGGCTGAAAATGCTAAATTGGATCACTGTATTCGTAAATATTTACTTCAGCTTTGTGAATACATGTTTAAGCCAATTGATGTTGGTCTCAAGGTAACCATTCGTGTGCCTACTTTACCTTCTACACAAGAAACAAAAGAGGAATCCTCGACACCTACAACAATTCGCCTTAATAAACCCAAACCAAAGGCTGAAGAGAAACCACACAAAAGTCATAAAAAGACAAACAGCGTTCAAATCAAAGCAACTCAAGATGTACCCGAGAGTTCATCTTCTGATTCTGAAAGTCAATTGATTGATATTGATATTGATGAGCCTGTGGTAGAACAACCTCTTCCACCTCCTCCTCCTTCTCCTCCTATTACTGTGAAACAACCCACTCTTCCTGCGAAGCAACATTCGCCTGAACCAGTGCCACCACCTCCCGTGTTGACTCTTTCTAAACCCAAGCATAAAAAGACAGAAAGTGGAGAGATATCTAAAAAGGACCGTCGTATTATCAGCAAGATCAAAGTGCGTCATGATAAATCACCTAAATCCACTTCTGTTTCTTCTACTAAAATACCCAAGACTGTAAATAATTCAACTGAAGACGCTCGCTTGAACGAGTCTCCTACCAAGCCAAGTACATCCATCAAGCTAAACATGCCAAACAAAGTATCCAAACCTACTATACATATTCCTCCATCGACGCCTGTAGAGAAACCCAAGCCTAATAAGATTACTATCACTGCACCCTCTTCTTCACCTGCTCCTGCACCATCCACTACTGTGACTCGTGTTATAGAAAAGCCTAAGCCAAAGCCTGTTGTTGCATCGCCCAGTACTGTGGAAACGCCTAAAACTGTATCACCTACTGCAGCGATCAATCCTAGCATGAATGAAGCCAACAAAAAGAAATGTGAGCGTGTGCTTAAAAAGCTATGTGCTCATCAAGCTTCTCAACCCTTTATTGATCCTGTGGATGCTGTTGGACTCAATATTCCTCAATACTATGAGATCATCAAACGGCCCATGCATTTGAGTGCCATTCGAAAGAACTTTCAAGAAGACAAATATGCCACTATTTGGGAATTGGAACGTGACATTCGACAAATTTTTTGGAACTGCTATAGCTTTAATGCGCATGAATCATGGGTAGCTAAACAATGCCAAGCATTAGAAGCCTTTCTTAATCAAGTCTGGGCTGCTGAATTTGCTCATCCCAATGCACTCAAGGGAGAAGATAAGCGTATTGCACAAAAAGTAGTGAACAAACTGACATTACATGATGCTGCTGCTTTGTTCAATGAGCCTGTTGATTTAGAGGCTTTGCAAGACTATGCCACAATTGTGAAACATCCCATGGATTTGCGAACCATTTGGGAACAATTGGAAAGTGATAAATACACTTCGCTCAAGGCATTAGATGCTGATATTCGACTTGTGTTCAAGAACTGCTTTACTTACAATGCACCAGGTACTTATGGTAATGATCAAGGCAAAAAGCTGGAAAAGTATTATCAAAACATTAGCCGTGAGATGCGTGCTCGTATTGCAAGTGCTGAGGCGCCTCCTCCACCACCACCACCTCCTCCTGCTGCTGCTGCTGCTGCTACTGCTGCTGCTGCTACTCCAGTGTCAACTACCAGTTCTACTCCTGCTGCTGCTCCTGCACCAAAACGTGCTCATTCATCTACAGCAAAGAAGATAGAAGAACAACCACCTAAAAAGGTCAAGTCAACACATACTAAAGTCGAGACTACCAAAGATTCTATGGAAGTTGATCCTGTGGTTGTCAAATCACCTGTAGTTACTAAGTCACCTTCATCGAGCATGGCTGAACCACCAGCTAAACTCCATCCTGTCTTACAATCCAAGATGAAGGCCTTACTTTCAAAGGTCATGAAAAAACCAGAAGCTCTTGGTTTCTTAGAACCTGTAAGTTTACTCTCTTTTTTTCTTTTGTAGATGTTCACCTTATTTTAGGTTGATCCTGTTGCCTTATGTGTTCCTCATTATCCTATGATCATCAAGAAACCTATGGATCTTGGTACCATGTAAGTCATTGAATAAAACGTTTTGATTTAACAAGGAGACAATAGGATGAAGAAACTTAACAGCGGACAATACAAAACTGTCAAAGAATTTGAAAGCGACATGCGATTGATCTTTACTAACTGTTATACGTTTAATGGATTTGATCACTTGCTATCACAGCATGCTAAAACTTTAGAAAACATTTTAAACAAAGAAGGCCCTGCCCTGAGACGTAAAGAAGAAGAATTAAAGAACGAAGCCATCACAAATACAACAGTTGTCCATACATCAAACGGCCATACGAAACCATCTCCAGCTGTGGCTACCACACCCTCTACACCACCCGTGGCTACTAGTCCATCCAGTGCCACTTCGCCCAACTTGGTAGAGCTTCGTAAATATAAGTCCGTTCTCGATCGTTTACGCCATCATCCTCACTATTTTGCATTTGGTGCACCTGTTGATGTCGAATTACTGCAGATTCCTACGTATCATGATATCATCAAAAAACCTATGGATTTCGGTACCATTCGTCGTAAACTCGACAAGGGCAAATACACACATCCTGATCAACTATTGAAGGATGCCAAACAAGTGTTTATCAATTGTTACATGTTTAATATGCCAGACGATGTTGTGACACAGATGGGTAAAGATCTACAGGCTGAATTCAATCGTCTTAGTTCTTCTCGAGGATTACGCACCATTCAGATTGATTTACCGACAGAAGTAGGAGGTCTTTATGCAACGAACATGGAGACAGATTCTACTCTGTAAACAGTAGAGGGATAGTCAACTAAAAAAAAAAAAAAAAAAAACTTGACTAATAAAACTTATTCAAATAAACGGTATCAGCGTTTATATTTACTTGTATCATCATCAAAATACACATTAAAGTAATACCAGAATTACAAAGATGTTTCTTAAATACGTTCGTGTAAGTGGGATGACTTCATTTGAACTAGGACTACTTTCTTACATTTTGGAATCTGATGTTCTAGTCAAATCAATTGGTTTTAACTTGTTGTAATTGATGACTTTATTGAAAGGGAATGTACACATGTTGGTTTCGAAAGGGTTGTAAACATTACGTAAAGAAAGAAAGGATAAGTTTATCTATCAAAAGTTTCTAATACTTCATTCTTGTTTGTTGCGTTTTTTATGAAGTATATATATACAGAGAATCAGTTTCATTTGGCGCAAAGTATCATTGATCTCATCAAGTCATGCAAAAAACCCCCCATGTCATTTGTAATAAACACACTTTTTGTATCAAAAAAGTATATGCACAAAGGTAACATAAAGTCTGCTTATATACACATGGAAGCTCCAACTACCTACAAACCATGTCTACTAACATACAGGGTACCTTTGGGGTTGATATGTACCAAAAAAAAAAAAAAAAAAAAAAAAAAAAAAAAAAAAAAAAAAAAAAAAAAAAAAAAAAAAAAAAAAAAAGCGACTTGTAAAATTTGAACAAAACATGCCTTTTGACCAAAAGGTACCACTCACGGAAAATGCTGATTTTGACAAGTATAAATACTCAAGATGTGTGTCAAAATCTCTGGTTTTTGGTGCGTGTACTTGCATGCTAACTGTACTATGGCAATGATGAGATATGGATGAAAACCCTCATAAACATTTTTATTGATTCTCTCAATATTTTAGCAGCAAAGTTGCTGTGTTCTCTGGATCAATAGACTCAGAAAGCAGCCATCCACAATTTTCCTTAATGCACTAAAGGCAAATAACTACGTCTTCAGGTTGTTCCAAGCAAAATTTCAATCTCGGGTGCTTTTTTTTGTAGTGCAATTTCGGTGCTCACGAAGAATCCGAGTTGGTTTTATTTTCAATTATCGATATCCAATCATTGTGTGTGAGTTTAATGCTTTAATGTTATGAGATTGCCGGCCTTTTTTGAGACCTTTGTTCCTTTAAGCACATCAACTTGTATCTTCTCTGAGTTTATGCATCTTGAATAAGCGTTGTATCTTTTAAAGAAATTGATAACGAGTACGTCCGCCTTTGACAACCATAACTACTTGGCATCAACATATAATTGGTTAATATCTGTCACTAGTTTACCTCTTTTTTGTTCTCTGCTCTTTCTCATTAATTAATGTAAATAACAATACAACTATTTACCTATTCTAGGATTTTATTTCTGTTCATTTGAATAAAGTGTATCACTGATCCTTCTTACCAAGAAAATTTAAGTCACAAAAGCCAACGTCATCTTTTTTTTTTTTGTCGGTAGCATCAGTTGGTGCTTAGAGTCGGCAGGCCTAATCTTTTTTTTTTTATTGCCCTTTTTTTTTCCTTACAATAAACTATGCTTCGACACTCATTACGCTTGAGACCTTCTACAGCACGTCAAACCAGTTTGAAGAGCTTTTCTGCTGCCTATTCAACTTCTCTTCGCCCTACTGAAAAGTCTGTTGCTCCTCAAGTCGAACAGTCAGCCAACCGTGCCACTACTTGGTCCGAGACTCAACGTCCCAAGTCTGAAGCTTTAGCTGGTCCTCGTTTCGAACAAACCGACCTTACTACTCAGGTAAACAAACAGAAAAGAGAGAGAGATAGAATATAGAATTTGATAACTTAAATTATACATTAGCCCAACCCTATGGCTGCTATTGACCTTATTGCTGAAGAACCCATTCGATTTGTTAATAAGCGCATTGCTCACTGTGATGGTGGTAAAGTGTTTAAAGATTGTCTAGTTTTTTTTTTTTTTTTTATTTATTCACGATATCATTAGGTGGTGGTGTTTTAGGTCATCCCAAGATTTATATCAACTTGGATAAGCCTGGACCTCATGCTTGTTCTTACTGTAAGTGATGATGATTGTAATAATTTATTGACTTTTCTTTCCTTATAGGTGGCATTCGTTTCCAAAAGCCTGAAGGCCATCATCATTAGAGAAAGAGAATGACAATCCTAACAATAATAATAAAAAAAAGAAAGAGCAATGTATAAAAGTCTTATTGGTTCAAAAATATAAATTAAATGAAATGCAATATTTCCTATTCCTCTTTCTTTTAATTATTATTATTTTACACTCTTTTGTTTCTGTAAATTATGGACGACTTGTTAGACCTCAACTGGTCAGCACCTTCCTCTTCCCCTAAGCCAACACCCCCTTCTTCCAAGCCAAAAGATGCATTTGCTGACTTGCTGTCAACTAATAAACCAGCAGAAGCACCCAAGCTTTCTTTATTAGAGCAACAAAAATGTCAACAAAATACGTCACCTTGGCTTACACCTATTCAAGCCAACACCAGTATACCTACTCAGACCAATATACCTAGTCAGGCCAACACGCCTGTTCGAGCGAATACACCTACTTCAAGAACTACTTTGAGTGCTGCTCCCTCTCCGTCACTTTCTACACTCGAAGTCAATAAAACAACTACTTCTTCTTTTGAAGACTTACTTGACCCTTTTGGTAATAAGAAACCAACTCAAGAAAAGAATACTTCTTTAAACCAAATGTAAGTAATACAAATATAAAAAAATGGCGTTGATTGACTTGTCTGTAGACGAACACAAGGCAGTTCTACACCTGTTTCTCAAAGTGACAACGATTGGGATTTTGATTTTCTGGACACAAAAGCAACCGTAAACACAAACATAGCGAATGACCCATTTGATATGGAGTCACTAGTTCAACAGACGACACATATTGTAGAAGAAGATGATAACCCATTAGGCATATTGGCCGAACCGCCTTCTACCAAAGCACCTTCAGACAAATCTACAAGCCCTGTTGTCACAAACACTAAACTCGATGATGATCAAGAAGATGAAATGATGGCACATTTGATTGATATGGGATTCAGTTTGCAGGAATCAAAATTTGCTATAGAAGCCACAGGTGGTCAGGATCTTCAGGCAGCTATTGATTTATTAGTTCAGAATTTGGAAACAGCAAAGCGCCAACAACCTACAAGGAGCAGTGCACAAAATACTTCTGTTCCGAACAAACAGGCTGAAGACAGACCACATAACCAAACTGAGAAAATCGTATCTCAGGCACAAGAATTAGGTGGATTTCTTTACAAGAATGCCACTTCTTATTTTAAGGCAGGACGTGAAAAAGTAACAAAGGTTGTAGTGGATTGGCAAGAACAACAACGAGCACAAAGATTACAGGAGCAAAAGCAAAATGCCAGACCTAAATGGATGACAGATAAAGACATAGACATGACAATGGATTCTCAAAAAGTGGAAAGATTTGCAGATGATGACGATGACGATGACGATCATGAAAGACAAAAGAGACAGCGTGAGAAAGCGGCTGCCGCTCATCGTATGCGTCAACAAGAAAAGGCTAGAAAAGAGACATTAATCTCAGAAGATACTTATGTTTCACCTTCTCGTCATCGTCGTCCCAATAGCGGAAGATCAACACCAAGCCAACAAAACCCTTCTCATGTGCCTTCAAAGCCTGCTCCATCACCTGTGAAACCTGCCCACCCTCCTGCTAAACCTGTCAACCATGTCCGTACACGACCCATCGTCAATGCTTCATCTGACATAATGACAAAGACAAACGAAGCAAGAGAACTCGGCAATGCCAAGTTCAAATTAGGTCAATTTGGTGACGCCGAAGCTGCTTACACTCGCGCTATTGATATGCTGCCCTCAGGACACGACCACCTTGTCTTACTATGCAACAATCGAGCTATGACACGCCTCAAGATTGGTGAGTACAAAAAATGTGTCGAAGATTGCGACACGGCCATTGATCTTGCCAAGCAAAGTGGTGATGGTAGCACAGAAGTAGAAGGTGTGGTGATTGTCTGGCGAGACCAAATCATCAAGTCTCTGTATCGTAAAGCAGAAGCATTAGAAAACATCGAAAAATATACAGACGCTTTAGGTGTGTATAATGAACTTGTCAAACTTGAAGGTACTGGTAATCCCAAGATTAATCATGGTATGGCTCGTTGTCGACAAGCTTTGAACACAAAGAAAGAGCCTATCAAGAAATCAACACCATCATCATTATTGCCATCATTACCACAACAACAACAACAACAACCAAAACAAGACTTGATGTCCATGTTTGATCCTAATATAAACCCACCTGATATGCCCATAGTATCTCAAGAAGAATTAAGCAAAAGTAAAGCAGTAACTGCTATGCGTGCCAAAGCTGCTGAACAAGAGGCAGAAGAAGCAGAGCGTCTAGAAAAGACAGATATGGTAAATGCCAAATTAGTTGCTTGGAAGGCTGGTAAAGAACAAAATCTACGTGCATTATTGGCTACATTGGACACATTGCTTTGGCCTGGTGCTCAATGGAAGGGAGCTCAAATGAGTGAACTTGTGAATCCCAAGAAATGCAAGGTGTGTTATATGAAGGCTATTGGCAAAGTACATCCTGACAAGGTAAAAAATAGAGTCTACACTGGGAAACTCCCCTTTTTTTTTTCTGTACTAATATATGCTGTTAGCTTCCATCTAATGTTACTGTTGAGCAAAGAATGATTGCCAGTGGTATCTTTGCTGCTTTGAATGAAGCATGGGATGCTTTCAAAACTCAAAATCAAATGTAAAATAAATTTATAGATCGATTTTTATTGCATGATAACCGTATCGCGATCGTCATAGAAGAAAAAAGTTCCCCATGTAAAAAAAAAAAAAAAAAAAAAAAAAAAAAAAAAAAAGTACTTTTCTGAAACTACACTATAAAAAGAGTCTCGATAAAAAAAACATGTATTTTTCTCTTTATTGATAATACTATTTAAATGTCTTCTAATAAGTTTATTGCTTGGGCTGGTGTTGCTAAAGGCAAATCTCTTGAAAAGAAAGAACTCGAATTAAGAAAATGGGATGAAGACTGTGTAGAAATCGATATCACTCACTGTGGCATCTGTGGAAGTGATATTCATACTTTGGATGAAGGAGATCAATGGGGCAAGACTGATTATCCTTGTGTTGTGGGCCATGAAATTACGGGCAATGTTACTCGCGTTGGCAAGAATGTATCGCATGTTAAAGTTGGTGATCGTGTAGGCATTGGTGCTCAATCTGGTAGCTGTCATCATTGCTCTCATTGTAATGAGGGTATGGAAAATCTATGCTATCAAGGCCATGTAGGTACTTACAATGGCAAATATTACAATGGCAGCAAATCATATGGTGGCTATGCTGACAAATGGCGAGGCGATCGTCGCTTTGTGTTCAAGATTCCTGATCATCTGTCCAATGAAATTGCTGCCACTTTCTTTTGCGCTGGCATCACGACTTATGCTCCCTTGAAGCGCAGTGGTGTCAATGAGAAATCGGTTGTTGGCATTATGGGCATTGGCGGTTTGGGTCATTATGGTGTTCTTTGGGCAAAGGCCATGGGTGCTAAAGTTATCGGCATGTCTTATAGCGATAAGAAGCGTGAAGTAGCTAAAGAACTTGGTTGTGATGAGTTTTTAGTTACTAGTAATGAAGAGGAGATGAAGAAATACAAAAAGCAGTTGACCCATATACTTTGTACTGGTTGTAGTCCTGATTTTAAGTGTAAGTCTTTTGTTTTGAAAACCAATAGTTTGCCAACACTTTTGTAGGGGCTGATTATCTTTCACTTCTTCATGGTAATGGCTATTTCCTTAATGTCAATTTCCCTGAATGGGAGTTTCCTTCTATCCCACCTGTTGTGTTGATCTTTAATCAATGCTTCATTCATGGATCAGCCATTGGTTCACCTGCTGAGATCGAAGATATGCTTAAGTTTGCTGAAGAAAAGCAAATCAAGCCTTGGATTCAAAAGTACCCGATGAAAGATGTTCAAAAGGCTGTAGACGACTTCAGAGCTGGTAAACCCAGATTTAGATTTGTCTTGGAGAACTGATAGCTTCTCGGGTCATTTTCGGTACCAGCAGAATTTTACTTGACATCAAGATGTTAGCAGAAATGTAATCATTCCAAATAAAGTCAATTTGTCAAATAACAAGGATATATAAAAGTATGATTTTAGGCAGTTCAATTTAGCTTTACTTTCTTGAGAGTTTTTATATATGTCTGCTACTACTACTACCACCAAAATGTACTATGTTCGCCTCGGAAACACTGGTTTAAAGGTTTCTCGTATCTGTCTTGGCTGTATGTCTTATGGTAACTCTAAATGGAGTCCTTGGGTCAAGGATGAAGCTGAAGCTGTTGCTGATATCAAGGAAGCCTACAACTTGGGCATCAACTTTTTCGATACTGCCAACACTTACTCCAACGGCGATAGTGAAAAAATTCTCGGTAAAGCCTTAAAGGAACTCAATGCCCCTCGAAGCCGTGTTGTTATTGCTACCAAGGTCTTTGGTCCTGTCTATGACGATACTGGTAAATCTGATCGTAGCACTCTTCAGACAGACCCTGATATGATTAATCGATTTGGTCTCTCTCGCAAGCATATCTTTGATGCTGTTGATGCTTCCTTGGAACGTCTTGGTGTAAACTATATTGATTTATACCAAATTCATCGTTTTGATCCTAACACGCCTATTGAAGAAACCATGGAAGCCTTGAATGACTTGGTGCGCTCCGGCAAGGTAAGGGATTTGACGGCACGATAAATTCAGTTGACCAATACACAACACTAGGTTCGTTACATTGGTGCTTCCTCTATGGCCACTTGGCAATTCGCTAAAATGAACCACGTCGCTGAAAAGAGAGGTTGGGCTCAATTCGTCTCCATGCAAAACTTGTACAACTTGCTCTACAGAGAAGAAGAAAGAGAGATGGCTCCTTACTGTTCTGACAGTGGTATTGCTTGGATCCCTTGGTCTCCTCTTGCTATGGGTCAACTCACAGGTAAAAAGAGAGAAACCACAAGAAGCGGCTCTCGTTTTGTTATGTCCATGTTCCCCACCACACAAGCTGAAAGCAACAATACTATCATTGACCGCGTTGAAGAACTTGCCAAAAAGTACAATGCTACCTGTGCTCAAATTGCTTTGGCATGGGAGTTCACCAAGCCTTATGTCAGCAGTCCTATTGTGGGTGTTAGCAAAATTGAACAACTTTACGACCTTGTTGGCTCTTTGGATATCAAGCTTACAGAAGAAGATGTCAAGTACTTGGAAGAACCTTACACTCCCAGAGGTTTGGTTTACTAAGCATCCTTTGTTCCTGCTTATTCATTGATTGGTCCATAGTAAGAGATTGTGGGAAAAATTCATTCCTACTGTTGTACATTTTCAACTTTGAATAAGCAATAAATAAATGAAAGAAAGGCTTTTGTTATAATAAAGAACTAAACAATTCATTCTTGTCAAATAGACATTACTGTATAGCTTATTGTTCTTGTTATATTAATAAAGGTATTCATTCATTCTCTCCCATCTAATTGCCCAAGCCACTTAAACATTCTAGGTCTTTCTACAATGTCCTCTTTCTTCCCCCCATCTTCTTTCAAACTCATTTTTTTTCTTCCGGGGCAAGAAATATTAAAGGCACATCCTGCATTTTTCTTTTTTTTCTCTTTCGTCTTTCTTTTTTTCTTTGAAACAATGAACCGCATGATTGCCTCCAAGACTCGTTCTTTGGCCAACTCTACTGGCGTTCTTCGTCGTCTTTACTCTACACACAAGGATATCAAGTTTGGTGTTGATGGTCGTGCTGGTCTCTTGCGCGGTGTTGACATCTTAGCCAAATCTGTTGCTGTCACTTTAGGTCCCAAGGGTCGTAACGTCTTAATTGAACAACCCTATGGTTCTCCCAAGATTACCAAGGATGGTGTTACTGTTGCTAAATCCATTGTTTTGGAAGACAAGTTTGAAAACTTGGGTGCTCGTCTTGTTCAAGACGTTGCCAACAAGACCAACGAACTTGCCGGTGATGGTACTACTACTGCTACTGTCTTGACCCGTGCTATCTTCTCTGAAGGTGTTAAGAACGTCGCTGCTGGTTGTAACCCCATGGATCTTCGTCGTGGTGCTCAAATGGCTGTTGATGCCGTTGTCGATTTCTTGAAGCAACACACCAAGATCATCACTACTCCACAAGAAATTGCTCAAGTAGCCACTATTTCTGCTAATGGTGACAAGCATGTAGGTGAGATGATTGCTCAAGCTATGGAGCGTGTTGGTAAGGAAGGTGTCATCACTGTCAAGGCTGGTAAGACCATTGACGACGAATTGGAAGTTACTGAGGGTATGCGTTTCGATCGTGGTTTCATCTCCCCTTACTTCATTACCGATACCAAGACTCAAAAGGTCGAATTCGAAAAGCCTTTGATCTTGTTGTCTGAAAAGAAGATTTCTTTGCTCAGCGATGTCATGCCTGCTCTTGAAGCTGCTGCTACTCAACGTCGTCCTCTCTTGATTGTTGCTGAAGATGTTGATGGTGAAGCTCTTGCTGCCTGTATTTTGAATAAGCTCCGTGGTCAACTTCAAGTTGCTGCTGTCAAGGCTCCTGGTTTTGGTGATAACCGTCGTAACATTTTAGGTGATATTGGTATCTTGACTCAATCTACCGTCTTCTCTGATGATGTTGATCTCAAGTTGGAAAGAGCTACCCCTGACTTATTCGGCACTTCTGGCTCTGTTACTATAACTAAGGAAGATACTATCATCATGAACGGTGCTGGTTCTAAGGATATCATCACTCAGCGCTGTGAGCAAATCCGTGGTGCCATGGCTGATTCTAGCACTTCTGAATACGAAAAAGAAAAGCTTCAAGAACGTCTTGCTAAGCTCTCTGGTGGTGTTGCTGTCATCAATGTCGGTGGTGCCTCTGAAGTCGAAGTTGGTGAAAAGAAGGATCGTTTCGATGACGCTCTCTGTGCTACCCGTGCTGCTGTTGAAGAAGGTATTGTTCCTGGTGGTGGTGTTGCTCTCTTGAAGGCTGCTAAATCTCTTGCCAACTTGAAGGGCGCCAACTTTGATCAACAACTTGGCATCAACATTATCCGCCAAGCCATTCAAAACCCTTGCCGTACCATTGTTGACAATGCTGGTGGTGAAGGTTCTGTGGTAAGTGGTAAGCTTCTTGAAGAACACCCTGAAAACATCAACTGGGGTTACGATGCTTCTACCAACGAATACTGTGATATGATTGAGCGTGGTATTATTGATCCTACCAAGGTTGTTCGCACCGCTTTGGTTGATGCTTCTGGTGTTGCATCTCTCTTGACTACCACTGAATGCATGATTACTGATGCTCCCACCAAGTCTACTAGTATGCCTGCCGGTATGCCAGGTATGGGAGGTATGGGCGGTATGGGTGGTATGGGTGGCATGATGTAAAATGCCATGACTATCCTTATTTTATACCTAATATACAACATGTACATTACATAATCAATAAAAAAAGTTTTCTTTAATTCTCAAGATTTTGTCGGGAGGGAAAGCATGGCGACACAATCAATGCGCATTATCATGTAAATTAGAAACTAGTTTGTGTAAGGTTCAAACTAGTTTGAGTAGTTGCAACACACGTGCATTAAGAAGATATAGCTGCTCAATGTAATATACGGGTCTGGATTGTATCACCTATAAAACTCTATCAAAAGCATTATCTGAGCGTCCAAAAAAAAAGATATAGAATGTCAATTGTGTTCATACAAAAAAAAACCCAGGAAATGTTTGTGTTACCCTACCGTCACAAAAATTCGTTTTATTTGAATAAAAGAGCTACAAGAATAAGAGAGCACAGTAGAATAAAAAAGAAAACAAACATTGCAATTATTCAACATCCGCCCAATGTGCTGTTTATTAATGAAATAAGTGTGGGAAGTAAATTATTTCTTTTAGTCATTGCTAATTTGTCTTGCTCAAAGAGCCTAAAAGAGGAGATAAATATACTACATTCATGTTACTACATACGAAAACGGCAAAATAATTTACCGTCTCTCATTTCAACTTTTTAGAAAGTGGGGACCATGTCACACTTTTTTTTTTTATTTTCCCTTCTTTTTCCGTTTTATCGTGCAGCTTTATTTTTCTTTCTTTCTTCTTTTACACTAGTTGCTACTGCTTCTTGTAACACTTTTTTGAGATAGCCCCCTGTTATTATGTTGGTTACGGAAACCTTCCATGGTTATATTGAAACAACACAAGATGTTTTATTAATTTTTGAAGGCTGTCGACGTGGATTGCTTCCAAGGATATGCAGACGTCTTCAGGAACGAGAAAGAAAAATGATTAGATCTGGTTCCATTTTTGTTTTTGATGAACGAGAATCAGGTAATTTTAATTATTCTCTGTTTCAATGTTATTTATTTTAAATAGGCATTAAGCGTTGGACAGATGGTAGAGTCTGGAGCCCATCACGTATATTGGGTAACTTTTTGATCTATAGAGAATTAGACAAAAAGGCAACAGGTGAAAAAAGAATGTCTAATAACAGCAACATCATGTCTTCTCCAGCCAGAAGAAGCTTCAGTCTTGATAATACCATCATTGACAGGAACAAAGAGCGTCAACTTATTGGCAGTCTGTCCGACTCTTATCGATTTAAAGAAGATGGGTTGATAAAGAAGACAATGTCTGTTATCGTGAATGGTGTTGCTCAACATTTAATTTCGTACTATGACCCGAATGAAGTCTTACAAGAAAAATTACGCTCTCCTTCTTCGGTTCCTGAATTAGCCAGTCTAGAGATTTCACCTGAGTTACTAGTTAAACAAAACTTTCGTATACCACCTCTTGTTGAACCTACCTTTGATCAACATGATCATCTTCCCCATCCTCACCATCAGCAACAATATCATCACCAACAGAATCAAGGTCCTCTTACTCCTCCTGATCCTACAGCCTCTTCTAGTTATAGCCGTGTAATGCATCCACTTCGCAGTATGTCTGTCGGCTCAATCCGTGGTCATGAACAAATGATCATGCGTAACGAGGGCATAATCTATCATCCATACCAACAACAACAGCAACAGCAGCAGAGAATAGCACCCCAATCTCCTTCGATTTCAAATCATTTCCAACATTCTCCCAGCTCAAATAACAATAGCAATAGCAACAATAATAATATACCTACTAATATTTATCACCATGATCACCATCCACAGCATAGTAACAGTAGTATGTTTCCTTCTTCAACAAGTACGATGCCATCTCCTTCTAGTTTGACCTCTTCTCCAAGTACACCTATGCTCTCTCCTGCTCGGTATCAACAGCAACAGCAACAGCAACATCAACGCCATTATTCTGCTTCTTCTATTTCCTCCACTTCACTTCCTCGATTTGATTCTCGTAATTACGCAGCAACTGATTCCTTTTTTGATCGCTCTTCATCCAACTCCATTAGCCAAGTTATATCTGGTCCTTCTGTTGATAATTACCAGTCACCACAACCATCAAACGAAAGATTTGCTTCACCCAATCTAGGTCAATTATTAAATCCTATTCACCCACTCAATAACAACAATAGCATTTCTACTCATATGAACACTGCTACCAGTAATGCTACCACTGTTGATACAACCAATGACCATACTACAACAAGCAGCAGTTCTCCTTCAACTCCCCCACCTACAAGTGATGCATTTTTACATGCTCATCAACAACATCCCTATGATTACAATACAGTTGTTAATCCTGCGCCTACTACTAGTTCTTTACGCAATTATTCGAGTCCACATCATCCAGAGAATAATGAGAATACCCAGCCAATACCTCATCCACACCACCGTCAACACAGCATGAGTGATATGGGCAATGAACATCAAGGTGATGGAGTGAATGAATACTACATGAATTATTATCAACGTACTTCACTACCAAATACGCAAATACATAATAGCTTTATGTTCCAGCAACAACAGCAACAGCAACAACAACGACAACAACAACATCATCATCCTTTTTCAACTGGTCAATAAGGCTTTTTTTCTTTCTTTTTTGTTTGCTTTCTTTTTTTATGCATACAATTATATATACATACAATTATATATACATACGCACACACTTTATATATATACATATTCATGTACTTGCATTTGTAAGATTAAAAAAAAGTATATGCGTTATTTCAGATGCTTCTAGATTGAATGGTTACTCAGAATATTTATAGCTGTTACACATACATAAACATGCATTTGTACACAGCTTACAACTCTTTTTTTCTATTAACTTTATCACCTTATGCATGCAACTTTATCTTCAGATTTTTCCTGGATCATTACTATTAGGCTTGTGGTCATGTATTATATTTCTTTGTTCATGAACAATGATGATACTTTGATAGATCATCAAATTGGTTTTATCAAATCAGTCTTTTGCTTTTTTCTCCTTTTTTTTTCAATGATGCAAAATGATGAACATCACAGTTCATTTCGTCACCATAAAGATGTATATATCGTTCAATTAACTATAAAAAAATGTTTGATTTGACCCTTTATTCGTGTTACCCTTGTATGACAATATTTATGCATTAAAAATTTTGCTAGGATTTTTTGATAAAAAATCAATTGTTTTTTTGTTTGATATTCGATTTGATTCTGCTATATTGACTGCATCTTCCATAGGGATATCTCTCTCTTTGGCATAAGATTTAATGGCTTGAATGACTCTACTTCTTCGTCTGTAGAAGGTCCTGTCTCCATCATTCCAGCCCTTATGGTGTATATTCAAATATTCAATGGCAGGTTTCCCATCTAAACCGATTGTCCATTCCTTGTATAGATCACGAAGTGAACGAACAGTGCGACTTAATTTGTATCGCACAGGATGGCGGTCCAATGTTGGAAGAGGACGAACGAAGTTTGGAACAGGTGAACGAACTGGGCTGGTATTTCTTTCGGAACAAATGGTTGTGGTGACTAGATCAGAAGGGGTATTAGTAGTAGGAATAGGAGCTTGAGTAACGGGAACAACTGGGTCAGTAGGAGTGCTCATGTTTGGGGCATTCGGGTTTGGAATATTTGAGTTTGAAATAAGCTGAGTAGGAGCTGGAGCATGAGAGCCTTCTGGCCAACCAATATTTAACTGAAGTGGATTTCTGCCAGGTCCATTAATACTAACTTGAAGTGAAGCTCCTTGAGGAGCCATACTGTCTAGCTTAGTATTTATCTCTTTCAACTGAGCAAACAGCTCTCGAAAAGACTCTTCTTGCCTTCGAGCCATCTCTGTTAGTCGTCGCTCTACTCCAGGTATAAGACGACGCAATAGCTCATTATCTAGTTCCTGCTGTGCTTCTGTGCTTCTAGTTTTATTGTTTACAAACACTTGTTGTATACGGTTTATGTACGTACCGTGTAGACCTTTCATGTGCAGATTGGCCATCTGTGTTGTTAAGATGAGACATAACGTTGTTGAGAAAAGAAACGCATATCCAGGAGATATGACTGGGATCCAATTTATTAGTGAGATCGTTTCCCCCCTTTATTCCCCTATTTTTCCTTTGATTCTTTTTATTTTTTTTTCTCTCTTTTTTAAAAAGTAAAATGCTGATACATGTCAATAATGAACCAGTTACACGGTCCAGTGCGAATGAAGACAGATACTACGTTGGCCTAAAACTATTAAGTGTTTTTAGTATGGGCTGTATTGGTTCAGGCCAAATGTTTTTGCCTATTTTTTATAGAAAAGTCCTAGGACTTGGTACTGATAAAATTGGTTTTATATTCTCTATCAGTAGGTAAAAACGCATTGAATAATCTATTGACTGTATAAAGCGCCCCTTGTATCATTGACTGCTATGCCTTACTGGACTTGGCTTGTCGATAAAACAGGCGAATACAAAAAAGTCATGATCCAAAATATGTTGATTGCCTTAGGGGTATGTTTAACTATCAAAAACATGGTAGCTAACAGCACTACTAGTGTATTTTATCGATTGCGTTTGTTCCTTTTGCTTCAGACAAGGAATGGATACATATTGTACTGACTTCAATGGGTTGCTTTGGTTATGCTTTCTTTGGGTATCCAGTGATTGCAGTGCTTGTTGATGCTGTGATTTTGAGAGTATTGGCAGACAGAAAAGATTTGTATGGACGACAAAAGATAGGCGTACCCATTGGGTTTGCTTCTTCTGTTTTCCTGACTGGGTTTTTGACAGAAAAGCTAGACTCACTTTATGCTCTCTTCATTGTATTTGGATTTTCCTGTATTTCATTTATAGTGACAGTGATATTCACTAACTTTGATCCACCCAAGTATAGTATGGCAAAATACGGTACTACTTCTCTATCGCCTCAAGAACAAATAGTCATTGAGGACCAAGATGATGACATTAGTGTAACAAAAGCAAAAGAAGGATCTATGTGGCACTTGTTGCAGACACCAGAATCTGTTCAGTTCTTTACGTTTGTTGTCATGCTTGGTTCTGTGATTGCTGCTATTCAAGCATTTCTATATCTGTTTTTTGAAAACGATTTAAAAGGAACTTCTTCCATGTTGGGTTTGTTTGGACCATTAGGAAGTAGTACCGAAGTTATTTGTTTTTTCTATTCAAAACAAGTAAGTGTGTGTGTGTTTATGATACTGTGTCTTATGTTTTTTAGATTTTGTTACGTTTAGGTTCTCGTCGTATGCTTATTGTCGCCCAATGTATCACTGTCTATCGTTGCTTGACTTATTTTGTCGCTACCGAATTGACTTTTGGTGCATGGTTGACTACTACTACACAATTACTCCATGGTATCGGTTTTTCGATGGCTTGGAGTGCAGGTGCTTTACAAGCAGATCTGTATGCCCCTCCTCATTTAAAAAGCAGCGCGCAAGGCTTACTTAATATGGCTTTTAATGGAGTGAGTGGCCTGAATGTGTTAGTATGTGGTTATATATATGAAACATATGGTAGCAGGTCTATGTGGGCTTTTGTTTCTACCATGGGTATGTTTAGTCTATTTTTGTATCAATCAGTTTATTTGCGTAGTACGCTATTCTCTTGGATATCAGAATTTATCAAGAGAAAATTCATTGTGTAGTTTTTTTTTTCAGGCGCCGTTTCCTTTCTAAACGCATGATTTATTGTTTGGTGCAAAATAAAAAAAAAATAGCTTCCCCTTATTTCTTTACTTTTGTTTGCACACCCTCGCCCCTTTTTTTCTTTTTCTTTTTCTTTTTCTTTTTCTTTTGTCTATTTTCTCTCTCTCTCTCTCTCTCTCTCTCTTAACCATGTCTATTGTAAGTATATCCTATTCTTTTATACAAGTTTTATTTAATGTTTGTTTTAGAACCGTGAAGATCAAGTAAAGTAGTTTTCGTATATATATATATATATATTCAAATATCTAAACATGTATAGGTTTATATGGCAAAGATTGCCGAACAAGCGGAACGTTATGATGGTAATGTATCACTTTAGAAAAAAACAATATTCTGATATATGCTTCTCTTAAAGAAATGGTTTCTTGTATGAAAGACGTTGCCAAGGTAAAAAAAAAAAAAAAAAAAAAAAAAAAAAAAAAAAAAAAACAAGTTTTTTTTATGTGTTTATCTCACTCGTTCATATAGTTGGATGTTGACTTGACTGTCGAAGAACGTAACTTGCTTTCTGTTGCATACAAGAATGTGATTGGAGCACGTCGCGCATCCTGGCGTATTGTTTCATCTATTGAGCAAAAAGAAGAAGTCAAAGGCCATGAAGCCCAAGTTACAAAAATCAAAGAATACCGAAACAAGATTGAACAGGAACTCTACGATGTCTGTAGTGACATTCTTAGCTTATTGTCTGACCATTTGATTCCCTCCGCACAAGATGGGGAAGCCAAGGTGTTTTATTACAAGATGAAGGGTGACTATCATCGTTATGTTGCTGAATACGCTACAGGTGAAGCACGCAAAGATGCTGCTACAGCTGCTCATGAAGCCTATAAGTCAGCTACAGACGTTGCCCAGGTCGAATTGGCCACAACACACCCTATTCGTCTCGGTCTTGCTCTAAATTTCTCTGTCTTTTATTATGAGATTCTAAACTCACCCGATCGTGCTTGTCACTTGGCAAAACAAGCCTTTGATGATGCTATTGCTGAATTGGACACTCTAAGTGAAGAATCTTACAAGGACTCGACCCTTATTATGCAGTTATTAAGAGACAATCTGACTTTATGGACTTCAGATCTTCAAGAAGGTAATGTATAAGAAAGAAAGAGATTATGATGTATTGTATCTTACAATACTCTTACAGGAGAAGCTGATAAGGGCGAAGAAACAAAGCCAGCAGCCGAATAAGGTTTATTCTCAATAAAAAAAGCACTTGTTTGTTTATTATTGTCTTTAAAAAAAGTATATATTAAAGTGATACATGCTATAAATCTTTGACTGCCTTTATATCATTGTCTACCAAGTCAAGGTCTTGTCTCAAAACCCAGTCTTTATAGATCCATACCATATCATCCCAACTGAATTCTTCTAAACCTGCCTGTTCCTTTTCAGGATTGCCTGCAGCCATCCAATGAACAAACTGGTCAGCATGACCACCGTGTTTTTCTGTTTCTCTTAAGCAAGCCTGAAGAGCTTTGAGGTCTCTTTCAAATCTAGCTTTGACAAAATCGATACTCTTGTTCCAACGACTTGTAGTAAAGATATGTATCGCACGATGCATAGAGAGGTTGGCTAAATGATACCGCATGTCTTTTTCAGTTGGATTTCTTGCTGCAGAAAGCATAAATACAGTGGCCATACCAGACCATACGCCATAATCTAACTTGCGTTCTCTTTGATACTGCATATAAGCCTCTATGGCTTCTGTATATCTTCCAATCAAAGGGTAAAACTTGCCTCTAAGCAAAAAAAGACCTGTATCTTGTGTATGCTATACTGGCTATGAGACACGCAGAATGGTACGTAGATGACTTACTGATTTGTTGTTGAGCAATTCCTCTAATACATCAAGTCTGTTTAATTTAGCAGCACAGTGTATAGCAATCTCTGACATTTCTTTTGTGCCCGAGACTTTGCATTCTTTATTCGTTTGAGCAACCCGTATGAATCCGAGTGCAGAAGTCAAAGCACGATCATACCGCTTATAAAAGTAATCGTGTTCAATAGCATTTCTGACTTGATTGGGACCATGTTGCTCTAACATGAGTTGATCGATCGTCTTGTCATGATTGTGAAACCACTATAGAGAAATAAATATCAAGCAAGTCTCATTCTGATTTCCTTACACCATCCGTCTCTACTTTGGCATCGTAATCAACTTGAGAAATGTTGATCTTTTCTTTTTCTTTTGTTACAAAGTCTTCGTCATCAAAGTCGAAACCTAATAAACCGTCTGCCTCAATGTCTGACATGCTTGAAAATTTTTATGATAAAAAAAGAAAAATCAAGTTTTGTTAGTCTATTTTTTTTTTTATCATTTAATCATGATACTCCAGAGTCTTGAAGCAATAAAACACATTAGACTCAAATACACTCATTGTGCACCATAATTAGAAAAGCAGAGCATGTCTTTTGGCCTTTTATCAGAATTCGTACAATAAGCGGGCTAGTTTCTTTTTTCTGTACTTTTAGACGATTTAGATATGTTGCTTGTTAAAAAAGGTGCAATTACAAACATTACAGCAAAAAGGGATTCTTCATGTATCTATTTTTGCTTGCAGGAAATATACTTGTGCATTTTTGAAATTCCACTTTCAGGTACACCTTGGTATCTTTTCATAATGATGAGTTAGTATCTTCGTACTACATTCTGGCCATGTCTCCTCTCAAACTGATCCATACGTTGAATAGGCAGCATACAATTAGTTTGAAAAAAGAAAGGGAGCACGTAGACTACAGCGAGTATACCCAGAGTGTTTGACAAACTAAAAATAATGTGCACCATTAAAACCCCGTAGAGATAAAAAGATCAAGTCTTTTTCTCTTTTCTTCTTTTCTTCTTTTTGCTAACTTTCTTATGCATACATACATTTAATTCCTTTAATACTAGAAAACTGCTTTATACATTTGATAATATTCATATATATATATATATCCCACTTAATTCCCCTCCCCTCTTCCTTCTTTATTGTTGCTTAATATCGCGTCACAAATAATGACTTTAGGTACTCTTGTCATAAACTATAAGTTTAACTGAACTTTGTCATCTAGATGAACACTATATTTGTCAAAGAGCTGCCAACGCCATCATCTCCGAGATCGGGCCTTACCGTGTTTCAACTGACGCTTTACAGGCTATTAACCAATTTCTCGATGAATTTATAGTCTTGTTATTAACATCTTCATTATCGCTCGACCTTTCACAAATCAAATCTGTCGTATTTAATTTGCTACCTTCTACATTGGGAAAAAACGCTATTGTAGAAGCTGAGCTAGAAGTAAAGACATTTACGGAAACCGAGTCAATTGATTATGAACTGTATGAGCGTATGCGGAATTTCAGTGGAAGTGAATTTCCATTAAGTGAAGCATTGCCCTTGTTGAGAGAGAAATGCTTTGAATACTGTACTTTAGCAGACAAGGAGGATCAGCTTTATTTGCAGAATTCTATTCGTCAGAAAAGAAATGAACTGGACATGAATGTGATCATTTCACCTATTGTAGCTATTTATGTCACAACAGTCATGGAGCATATTGCAGAATATTTATTGACGGCAGTGGCAATGTCAGCAGAACATGAAGATACAGACTATGTGCGTGTCAAGGAAGTGTTTCTTGCTTTAGTAGATGATGTCCAGCTAGGCAATGTGTTTGGACGTATGGATCTAAAAGACAAAATGGGGGTAAATGCAACTATATAATGATGTTATATTCATAGTTGATAGAAACGAGCAGGATTCTTGAATAAATTACCTCAGCAAAACAGAAAGAGTGTTCCAGTTGATCAACAGAATCGCAAGTATTATTTGCTGTCTTATTCTTTTGTTATTAATTACCTGTTACACAGCTGAAACTGGTTCATTTTTGGACATCACATTTGACGACCTTGATTTGGACTACCTTGAACAAAATCCCCGCAAGAGCACCATGTCAGTTCAGTCCAGAGTGCCTGAACAATCACGACCTCAGTCGATTATATCTAATTACACAAACAACAATAGAAAGTCCACTTTTCACTTGTTTAAAAATAACCGTAACTCGTTCAGTACGGATGTGCTACCACGTGCTTCTTCGCCCGACCCAAGCACTGTGTATGACCCAGATACGCCCATGAATCTAAACTTTGAAGATTTGATAAAATCAGGTGGAACTGTCAAAGTATCATTGACACCAAACCGCTTAAGATCCATTGAGGTCAAGGACCAGACCAAAGAGGAAGACACCCCCTGACCTGGGAACGTAGGTCTATCTCTTCTCCTCGATTATCAGCAGCTAACATCACAAAGCCCACATCTCCTTTGTCACGTCAAAATAGCTCAAGTGTCCAAAAGAAGCATGAGGAGATGGAAGTTCCCAAAGTGAATACTCGTCCTCAAACACCTTCTTCACTTGGCAGAAGTACATTTACAGTGAATGAAGCCAACCGATTTGAAAGTCCTCGTGAAGCACCTAAACCGCCCATGGCTGCAGATCCTACGGTTCCTGCCACCATCCCCTTAGCAGCTCCTATGACAAGACATGATTCTATCAAGGCCAAGGTTACAGCGCCTTTGCCTAAGCTGCCTTCTACACCAGAAGCCATGGATACCAAACCAAGCAGCATTTCTTCTGTCCAAAGCAATGGATCCATTGTGTCAGATACTTCTTCAGCACCCAGTAGCACCACTTTGGCTACAACAGCTTCAGTCAAGAGCACCATCTCTTCTCTAGAGCAGCCACCTTTGCCTAAACCCTCCAAAAATGCTACTCCTATCAACACAAACGGAATGGTCATTCGCCGTAGTAGTGTAAGTAGTAGAAAGAGTCGAGAAAACTTGCGCAAATTGAAAGAAGAAGGTGAAAAGCAACAAGCCTTGATAGATGAACCTTTGCCTACACCACCTACAGATATTCCTCTCTCTCCTGTTCCTCCTTCTAAAAAGGAACGAGAAGAAGTGGTTGAAGAAGAAAAGCAAGTGTTGTCAGAGGAACCTCAACCCATACCAGAAGATGCCAAAGAAAGCAAAACACAAGGGCCACCTGATACTGTTATGTCTCGTATAAAAGAGAGCGATACACTTGAACGTCCTTCGAGTATGGTAGCCAAGCGTGCATCTATGGTTGGCAACAGTCGTCGTCGTTCTTTGCATGAAAGCTACGCTGCCGAAAAGCACCAAGACATTTTAGTACGTCAACGTATGCCTGCGGTCGGCTCAGTCAGTGTCTCTGTCAAACAATGGGATGACATCCTTAAGCCTGGGGAACAACAACCAGATCTAATGCCACCTGGTTCTCATCGTCGCTCAGTACTTAGACAATTGCGCCAACAGCAATTGAAAGAACAACAAGAGATGTTGGAACAACAAGGTCAACTTCCTCCACCTCCTTTGAATTCTCTTTACCATAACCCCAATGCTTCCAACAGCAACACTATTTTAGACAAAGTACTCAAGTTTGAACGTGCTTCCTCGCTGGACGATGTGGCACATCAACGCGTCTCTCATATGCCTCGTCGAGAACGCTTTTTGTATTTGCAGCAGGACCCTTCTGCTATTGAAAGAAAATCAGGTGTGTTTACCAGCAGTGGACCCAAAGCAAGAAACTCTGTACTCTTGTCCCGTCCAAAAGGGGTAGATCAAGGTATCCAAACAGATCCTATTGATGATAAAGCCAAACAGAAACGTAAGCAAAAAGAAGATAACGATGATGAAGACGAGCATGGACTTATTGATGGTGACGAAGAATGGTTTCTTCAAGATGATGAATGGGACGAACAAGAAGAAACAGCCATTGTAGAATGGTTATTAGGCGAGTAAATACATGTTGTAATAAAGGCTTTCAAAGCTTTGTTTCTCAAATTAATTGGCCAATCAAATCTCAATACATCATTTGTTTTATACATGTTCTCTTTATCTTTTTTTTATTTCTCTTTCTTTCTTTAGTTTAATACAAAATATGAGTTCCTTATTATTGCCAACTATTTACCTTGGTGGCTGTATTGCTGCTATGAGTGCCTTCTCTTATGTGTACCGTAGAGCTACAAGTAAGTAAAAAAAAAAAAAAAAAAAAAAAAAAAGAGAAGTGTTGATCATCTTGACTAACAACTCTTGTAGTGATCCAGTCTTATGAAGCTTGGTTTCCTATCAACACTCAGAAAGAAGAATATATTACACTCTTGAACTGTGATCCAGCTGTACCTGAACATCATTTGCGTGCTGCACTCTTGCGCCGTGCTATGGAAGCTGTGCGTCGTCTTGTCCAAGTTCAACAAGAAAAGCCCGCCCTTCAACAATTAATGAAGACAGGTAGTATTGGCGATGATCTGTGGCGTGAATTCAATGTTGCAGAACAAGAAATCACTGCTGAATTACAGGAAATTGCTGTGGAAGCCAATACATTTAAAGAGAATTGGGGTCAAACTATCTTCAGTACAGCTGCACAAATGCTAGAACATGAAAAACAAAAGCAAATGCAACAAGATATGAAGACAATGCTGGAACAAGAGACTTTGCGCAAAAAGAAACAAGATGAAAGAGAGGCAAAGGAAGCAAAGGAATATGAATTTAAAGAGCAAGAAAGACGCGAAAAAGAGGCAAAGAAGGCAGAAGAGGAATTGTTAAAGATGGAAGAACAAGAAAAGAAGGCATCTAATAAGAAAAAATAACTATAATGACAAAATAAATGGACGTGTGTATTCAGCAATCCCCCCTAAAGTATTGTCTCCTAATGTGTACGACAATATTTTTTTTTCTGTCTTTAAGGAGAGAGAGAAAAAAAACCTGCTTTTAATGCTGGTATTTTAAATATAAACAGTGCAACGTTATCTTTATTTACTTTCTTCCCTTTTTTTCACTTTTTCTTTGTAAAATGGTAGAAAGTTCAGCTCCAATCCAAGTCGACTATGGCATTGTTGGTCCTGATGTGCTAGAAATTGTTTCCGAATTAATTTCTTTACTCTGTATCACTGTACTAGCTACTGCTATTGGATCCAAGACCTCTGGGGAACGAATTAAGACTATCAATTATGGCCGTTTCATGGTCATTTTTCTGTATTTAGTATCTTGGGCCTTTGCTACAACATCTGTAGTTGTTGTCTCTACAAATAATAGTAAGCTGAAAAAAAAAGAGCTATCAAATACCTAAACATATTGTATAGATAATATGGTCTCTTGTACATTGGGCATGCTTTCTTGTGATATTTTTTATGCCGGTAGTAAAATCGTAGTTTATGCATGGTTAATTGAACGTATCTATTTGGTCACTGCTGTCAAAACTGCTCGCTTAAGAACATGTCAATATCGATTTCATCTTGTCTTACTGTGTCCCTATATTATTATTTTTGCTCTCATGTTGACATATAGAAATATTTATTTAGAGTCTGATGGCAAATGCACTATTGGTTTGCAACTGATTGCAAGTGTACCCTTATTGGTGAGTTTATCATGATCATCTCTACATGTATTTACAATTCCCTTTTTTTTTTTTTAGATTTATGACTTTGTAAGTGTTCTTATGCATAAAAATAATAAGGGGGTATAGTACTCGTAAACTGATAACATTCATAGATTCTGAATCTCTACCTTACTTGGCTATTTATGGCTCCTTTGATGAACATTGGCCTTAGCTCAAGAACTAACTGGAAACGAACTCGACTGTATAAGCTCGCAAGAAGAACCCTAGTAGCATCTGTTGTATCCTTGTTGATTTCTTTTGCTAACGTGCTTGTTGTTGTGATTACACACGGGCACGAAAGAGGTCTTGTTTGTCTTACCATGTGTACAGTCGATGTGACAGTAAGTTTATACAAATCTTACTGGCTTTACAGGCATACTGAACATTACTCGATCGTATAGATTAACGCGGCTACGGTACACTGGGTAAGAAATAACATAGTTTGTGACAAAATGTATTGAGTCTATTGTTCTATTTTAGGTTACAACAAACCACAAGGAAAGCAGTAAAAGTGGTGGTCTTGGTAACAAGAAAACGTTTCATACTGCAGATCATATGTCTGCAGAACTTACTTTTGACGCTGAACCTAATCCCATAAGTGACAAGCCTAAATTTGCTGATTTTGGATCTGTTCAAATTGACCGTGATAGTAAACTAAGCGCTAACAGTAAAGAACATCACCTTGAAGAAGATAGCGGTAATGAAAGCATTCGCTCCACGCAGGTCTCACATATAAGCGCAAGACCGTTGCATAGTTATTAATATATTCGTTAATAAAATCCTGTACATGAAAACTTGTTTGTTCACCTCCTTGATTTTTACACACAGACTAATTTGCCATTGTATTAATCAAGAAGAATAGACTAAACAGGTTTCTTGCAAAAAAAAAAAAAAAAAAAGGATTTTTTTAAAAGAGTGATTTCTGGCGGACTCGAACCGCCGACCGTCTGCGTGTTAAGCAGACGTGATAACCGACTACACCAAGAAACCGGTTTTTATTATTTTTTTCAAATACACTTGCTGTTTTTGAAAAAATCTCTGCACCTGGCCTATTAAACCGCGTTTTTCTTTTTTTATTCCAACTTTGCAAATTTCTACGCACATTTTGGTACCAAAAACGTCCCAGTCCGACAACTCTAGCACATTCACTACCGCGATTCCCCTCATTTCGACATCGCAACAACATCATCTCGACATTAGATCGTCATCTACAAACAACCAGTTACCAGACAAAGCTCAAACTTTGTCAGAACCTCTTTCTTCAATTACCAAAACTACTGGTAAAATTTTAACCCGATCAGGTAAGCGGCTGCATAGTTCACTTTCGCCATCACTGATCCCTGCTGACATGACGCGTACCCTGCCTCGATCTCGAGTTGATGACGTCAGCACCCCTTCGAGATCAGCTCATCTCGATCTCGACAAAGACGTTGTCTTTGACTTTGGTGTTTCTGTTCCCCCTTCTTGCTCTGGTGTTGACTCTTTACCAGAAGTAGGTAATGTTGCTTTGCTCTCTTCGGTCCCTTCGGTTTCTTCTCTCTCTCCTTCCCCTCCTGCTTGGTTTGCTGCTTTCCAGGCCAAGTTTGAGCGCCATGAGGAGCGCTTGGCCCAACTGGAGTCCCTGGTCGCCGAGAACTCTGCCCTCAAGAAGGAGCTGGCTGCCGCCCGTTCTAGAATCTTGGAGCTTGAGTCCCAAGCTGGCTCGTCCACTGCCTCTCCCTTGGAGAATGATCTGGTTGCTGCTCCCTCTTCTTCTGTCTCGCCTTCTGCTGCTGGCTCCAAGTGGGCTCAAGTTGCCAAGAGGAACCCTACGCCTGCGGAGGCCTTTGGTAAGTCTAAGAAGTCCGACTCCCCTTCGGTTGCCAAGGCCAAACCCAAGGCTAGGATCACTCCTAAGCAACGCAAGGCCGCTGCCCGTATCTTTTTGGTTTCTTCTTCTGTCGCTGGTACCGGAGTAGATGGTCCTCGCTTTGAATACGTCTACTTGCCAAACAAGTACCGTGACCGTCTCTCCGCCTTCCGCCGCAAGCTGCGACTGATCGGGCTGGATAACAGCCGTGTACTTGATGTGCACTATCCGGCTCGTAACGTCGTAGCCTTGTTGATCCATTCGGCCTATAAGGAGGATCTCCTTAAGGTCATGGCCAAGTACTCGCTTCCGGTCTTGACTGACTTTGATCCTTTCTCTGCGGCCAACGTCAAGGATCCTGCCTTTGCGTCTTTGGATGCTGATGCTCTCTCTGCCAAAGCACGCGAGTTGCAGCAAGCTCGTCTTGTTCGTGCTCTTGGCTACATCCGTGAACAGGTTCGTAGACAGGTGGCCTACGACTTTGTCCGTCAAGGTTGGCTGACCAAGGAGCAAGCTGGCTCCGTGGTTGGTTCTCTCTCCGCTGTGGCTGGTGCTGGTGCTGGTGCTGGTGCTGACGCTCCCTCTGTCTCTGCTTCCAGTATGGATTTTACCTTGGCCGGTGATGGTGAACCGGTCTCCTCCTCTTAATGAGTGAGGTACCTATGGCTCCTTATGCTTCTATGCCCCCTTCCTCTCCTTCTTCCTATGACTTCACCATGACCATATGGAATGCTAATGGTATTGCTCGTCAAGCCATTAGCACTGTAACCGACTACCTCTATGACTCTTCCCTGATTTTCATCACCGAAACCTGGCTTCTTCCTCCTCTCCGCTTCCCTACCTCTTGGCAACAGTATCACACCTATGGGCAACCTGTTGCTGACTCTTTCCGTGGCAAGATGGGTATCTCTCTTTTGGTCAATCCCTCTTGTCCTTATCCTGTTACTCCTCTTCCGTCCTCCTCTCCTTATGTCTTTTCCTGCCAGGTTTCCACCTTTCTCATTCATTGTGTCTATGCCCCTCCTTCCTTGACCGATGATGAGTTTATGTCTCTCCTTATGTCTCTCCCTGATCGCACCCATGCCTCTCAGACCAATGCGTTCATTTGTGGCGATCTGAATGCACGTAGTGTTCCCTTCTTGGTGACTCTCGAAGCAACACTCGTGGTACTCGATTGGCTGAATGGGTTGAAGAAGCTGGTCTCTTCTGCTGGAACTCTCTGCTGGCCAGAGGTGTTCCTACCTTGTTCTCTGCTGCTCGCATGGCCAATGCTCAACCTGGGCACACTAGCTGGAGTAGTGTGATTGACCTGTTCATCAGCTTTGATGATCTGGTCCATCCCTCTTTGGTTGTGCGTGATGTTGGCCTTGGCTCTGACCATGTTCCTGTCTCTCTCTCTTGCTCTCTGCCTGGCTCTCTGCCGCCTGCTCCTGTCGCTCATCCGCGTCTTTTATGGAAACTGTCTTGTCTGGATGATCACAAGAGTGTAGAGCTGTATCAGTCTCTTTTCCGGTTGCATAGCGCGCCGATCAAAAATACACTCTTGGCAGAAGTTAAGTATTCGATTGAAACGGCCTACGGGCAACATAGCAGTCGTACCTCTACTCACGCATCTTCTCCAACCGAAGGGGCTATCCCTGACGTTCATTCTATTGCTAGTAGACTCACTGATACCATCCACCGTTGCCTCGATGAGTCGGTTGGTCGCAAACTACCACGGCCTCCTGGTAACAGCTGGTTCTGGACTGCCACTCTGCAACATTTGGTGGATGCTCGTGAGGACGCCCGAAGAACTTGGAAACGAGCTTCTGACGGTGTTGGTAAGGCTGTACTATGGAAACGATATCTCTTCTGCTGTGACCAGTTCAATGCTGAGCTCAAGCGTCGTCGTCGTGAGACATGGAAGCAGTTCTGTGACAAGCTTTCTTCTGGTTCTTTCTCTGACACCACGGCCACCATCAAGCGGTTGCGTCGTAGTCGGACTACTTCTCCTGGATTCTCTCACCCAGAAGGTCCTGCTGTGGCTGCTACGGTGATGTCCAGTCATCTTCGCTCGGTGTTTGCTGGTGATCACTTGCCTTCTGTTCGTCCGTCTGCTCCTCCTCTGCCATCTGGTCCATGTGTCTCTTCATACCGCTCGGTATCTGCAGTCGCAGTTTGGTCTTGCTCTGTCTTTTCTCTTCCCTCTGGTGGCGCTGGTGCTAATGCTGATGTTGATGATGGGTGTCCCTTTACGGTCGAGCTAGTGTCTGACACTATCAAGAGAAGCTCTCTCGCCGTAAGGCTCCTGGTGTCGACCATCTGCGTACTGAGATGCTGTTGCCCATTGTTGATGACTTGTCTCCTCTCTTGGTCTTGCTCTTTTCTCTTTGCTGGTTCTGGTCTCGGTCCTCTGATTGGTGTACTGCCCAGGTGGTGCCCATCTACAAGAAAGGTGACCCTCTTGATGCAGCCAACTATCGGCCAATTAGCTTGACTTCGGTCATGCGCAAGCTGATGGAGCTGTGTCTATACCCTGACCTGTTGGACTCTGGTCCCCATTGGACATAGTGCAAGGTGGCTTCCGTGCCAATCGTGGCACTCTTGATCAAGCCTTGTCTCTACATGAGTTGTGTCGTCAGCACGCTGATGATCACTTTGGTGAACCTCCTGTCCTATGTTTCTTGGACATCAAGCAAGCATACGATAGCGTGGACCGCAACGTTGTCTGGCGTGCTCTTGAGACCTATGTCTCTGATCCTCTGCTTGGTCTGCTTCGTTGTCTTTTTGACAATGTGCAGGTGGAGGTCTTGGTGTCTGGTGCTCGCTCTCCTTCCTTCTGGCCTGGTACGGGGGTCTTGCAAGGCTCTATCCTGTCTCCGTACTTGTACTCTGTGTACATCAACTCGTTCCCTGCTGCTCTGCGATCTGTCTCTCTGCCTCGCTCGCGTGTGTTTGGATCCATGCCTCAACGCAATATGATGGCCTCTGGATCAACTCACTGCTCTATGCAGACGATGTGGTGTTGATTGGCACTGCTGAGACGATGCCTCGCCTGCTGAAGAAGGCCGAAGAATACTCTCTGTCGCTTGGGTTCAGGTGGAACCCTTCCAAGTGCGTTGTGGTTAATCCACCCCCCTCTGGTCGCTTTTCTTCCCTCCGGTTGTATGGCGCTGCTCTTCCTGTTGCCGAGTCTTTTGACTATTTGGGCTTGCCCTTCAATAGCAAAGCTCACTAGATGCTACCCTGTTGGTCCAGCGTAATGCTCGCTCTGCCATGGTGGCTATGCGTTCTGGTCTACAACCGTTGGGTGTCCACTCAACTGGCTTTTCCCGTTGACCTCTGCTCGGTTGTATGCCACTTTCATACGGCCAAAGTTGGAGTATGGCCTTGCTATCTCTTCTCTCTTGGTGCGCGACCTCAAGGTGATTGAGCGTGCTCAAGACCAGTGTCTCCGACTTGCTTTTGGCGGTCACTCGAAGGCGTCTACAGTGGTGTTCAAGCATTTGACCCACTTGCCTTCTATGAAGGAGCGTGTTGCCATCCTTGGCTTCAAGATGTTGGTGCGTATGCAACAGCTGCCACCTGATACTCTTATTCGGCTATGCTACAGCATATCGCCTCTGCTCCTGCTGCTCCTCGCTTCCGGTGGCCCAAGTTGTTGAAGAACAACCTCATCTGGAAGCTGGTCTGCCACTCTTCTGTCTCTCCTTCTGTCCCTCGCTTTGCCTCTTTGCAGCAGTGGATTGCTACCTCTGGTGGTGATCCCAAGCCTGCCATCAGGCATTATCGTCGTGCCTACTTGGCTGGTCTTCTGGCTAGACCTGATGGCCTTGTTCTCTTGCGTGCTTGTCGTCCCTCTTGGGCATTGACCCCATCCTCCTGCTCCGATGACTGTGTGGGAACGTAGTCGTCTACTTCGGTGGAAGATGGGTTGGCTCCCTGCTCGTCCTGTGCCTTGTCGTTGTGGTCATCCACACGCTCGCGTACCACTTGCTCTCTTGCCTCTCTGTTGCCTCTCGTCTTGGTGTTGCTGCTGATGCTCAGCCAAATCCTCTGGATTTGTGCTGAATCAGCTACCTCGGCTCGGCTCTCCCCATCTCCAAATGACCAACGTCATTCTGCTCTCTCGTGCGCTGGTCCTCCTGGTGGCCAACTCTCTGTGAGATCATGCTGGAGATGGAATGATCTGTCTTCCTGACGCTGAGTTCAGTCCTGTCTCAGTCACTTGGTCTTACCTTCTGGAATGGTTGCTCCTGTCTTTTAAGCGTTGCTCCTCCTGTTCCTCTCTCTACACCTATCTGGTGTAGTTTGAGTCACTTTTTTTTTTTTTTTTTTTTTTTTTTTTTTTTTTTTTTCTTTTATTTTTTTTTTGTATTCTTGTTCAGTGATTTTACTATCTGCTCTTTATTTTTTTGTATTCTTTGTTCCTATGTTAGTTTTCCTTACTCTTCACTGCTCTTATGACTAGACATTTGCCCCCATAGGGATCAGTCTTACAAGTCATTCTAATAAAAATAAAATCTTTTGCCTACACCAAGAAACCACCTTTTTCTCCGGTTTTTATTATTTTTTCAATTCACTTGCTGTTTTTGAAAAAATCTCTGCACCTGTCCTATTAAACCGCGTTTTTCTTTTTTTATTCCAACTTTGCATATTTTACGCACATTTTGGTACCAAAAACGTCCCAGTCCGACAACTCTAGCACATTCACTACCGCGATTCCCCTCATTTCGACATCGCAACAACATCATCTCGACATTAGATCGTCATCTACCAAGAACCAGTTACCAGACAAAGCTCAAACTTTGTCAGAACCTCTTTCTTCAAGCACTAAAACTCTGGTAAAATTTTAACCCGATCCGGTAAGCGGTTGATTTTCCTCTTTCTCCATCTCTGATCCCTGCTGACATGACGCGTACCCTGTCGCGATCTCGAGTTGGTGACGTCAGCACCCCTTCGAGATCAGCTCATCTCGATCTCGACAAAGACGTTGTCTTTGACTTTGGTGTTTCTGTTCCCCCTCTTGCTCTGGTGTTGACTCTTTACCAGAAGTAGTAATGTTGCTTTGCTCTCTTCTGTCCTTCGGTTTCTTCTCTCTCTCTTCTCCTCCTGCTTGGTTTGCTGCTTTCCAGGCCAAGTTTGAGCGCATGAGGAGCGTTTGGCCAACTGGAGTCCTGGTCGCGAGAACTCTGCTCTCAAGAAGGAGCTGGCTGCCGCCCGTTCCAGAATCTTGGAGCTTGAGTCCAAGCTGGCTCATCTGCTGCCTCTCCTTGGAGTGCATGGAGATGATCTGGTTGCTGCTCCCTCTTCTTCTGTCTCGCCTTCTGCTGCTGGCTCCAAGTGGGCTCAAGTTGCCAGAGAACCCTACGCCTGCGGAGGCCTTTGGTAAGTCCAAAAGTCCGACTCTCTCCTGTTGCCAAGGCCAAACCAAGGCAGATCACGCCTAAGCAACGTAAGGCCGCTGCCCGTATCTTTCTCGTTCTTCTCCTGCTGCTGCTGGTACTTGTGTAGACGGCCTCTTTATGAGTAGTCTACTTGCCAACAAGTACCGTGACCGTCTCTCCGCCTTCCGCCGCAAGCTGCGACTGATCGGGCTGGATAACAGCCGTGTACTTGATGTGCACTATCCGGCTCGTAACGTCGTAGCCTTGCTGATCCATTCGGCTACAAGGAGGATCTCCTGAAGGTCATGGCCAAGTACTCGCTTCCGGTCTTGACTGACTTTGATCCTTTCTCTGCGGCCAACGTCAAGGATCCTGCGTTTGCGTCTTTGGATGCTGATGCTCTCTCTGCCAAAGCACGCGAGTTGCAGCAAGCTCGTCTTGTCCGTGCTCTGGGATTCATCAGAGAACAAGTACGTAGACAGGTGGCCTACGACTTTGTCCGTCAAGGCTGGTTGTCGAAAGAACAAGCTGGCTCCGTGGTTGGTCCTCTCTCCGCTGTGGCTGGTGCTGGTGCTGGTGCTGACGCTCCCTCTGTCTCTCCTTCCAGTATGGATTTTACCTTGGCCGGTGATGGTGAACCGGTCTCCTCCTCTTAATGAGTGAGGTACCTATGGCTCCTTATGCTTCTATGCCCCCTTCCTCTCCTTCTCCTATGACTTCACCATGACTATATGGAATGCTAATGGTATTGCTCGTCAAGCCATTAGCACTGTTACCGACTACCTCTATGACTCCTCACTCATTTTCATCACCGAAACCTGGCTTCTTCCTCCTCTCCGCTTCCCTACCTCTTGGCAACAGTACCACACCTATGGTCAACCTGTTGCTGACTCTTTCCGTGGCAAGATGGGTATCTCTCTTTTGGTCAATCCCTCTTGTCCTATCCTGTACTCCTCTTCCGTCCTCCTCTCCTTATGTCTTTTCCTGCCAGGTTTCTACCTTTCTCATTCATTGTGTCTATGCCCCTCCTTCCTTGACCGATGATGAGTTTATGTCTCTCTTATGTCTCTCCCTGCTCGCACCCATGCCTCTCAGACCAATGCGTTCATTTGTGGCGATCTGAATGCACGTAGTGTTCCTCTTCTTGGTGACTCTCGAAGCAACACTCGTGGTACTCGATTGGCTGAATGGGTTGAAGAAGCTGGTCTCTTCTGCTGGAACTCTCTGCTGGCAAAGGTGTTCCTACCTTGTTCTCTGCTGCTCGCATGGCCAATGCTCAACCTGGGCACACTAGCTGGAGTAGTGTGATTGACCTTTTCATCAGCTTTGATGATCTGGTTCATCCCTCTTTGGTTGTGCGTGATGTTGGCTTGGCTCTGACCATGTTCCTGTCTCTCTCTCTTGCTCTCTGCCTTGCTCTCTGCCGCCTGCTCCTGTCGCTCATCCGCGTCTTTTATGGAAACTGTCTTGTCTGGATGATCACAAGAGTGTAGAGCTGTATCAGTCTCTTTTCCGGTTGCATAGCGCGCCGATCAAAAATACACTCTTGGCAGAAGTTAAGTATTCGATTGAAACGGCCTACGGGCAACATAGCAGTCGTACCTCTACTCACGCATCTTCTCCAACCGAAGGGGCTATCCCTGACGTTCATTCTATTGCTAGTAGACTCACTGATACCATCCACCGTTGCCTCGATGAGTCGGTTGGTCGCAAACTACCACGGCCTCCTGGTAACAGCTGGTTCTGGACTGCCACTCTGCAACATTTGGTGGATGCTCGTGAGGACGCCCGAAGAACTTGGAAACGAGCTTCTGACGGTGTTGGTAAGGCTGTACTATGGAAACGATACACTATGGCGGATTAGTTGTTTGACTTTACTAATATTGTTCGCAAAACAAACAAGAAAAAGTAACTTTTTTGCCAATGTTGTTCGAAATGTCAACAACTTTTATTTTATTTTTCTAAAAAGCAAGTCATATCATTCAAAATTATTGATTTTCTTGTTTGTGGGGAACAAACTTGTTCGTTTTGTCAACAATAAAAGTTATGAAGCGACAAGTACTGCGACAATGATAGTAGCTTTATGAGTAAAAAAAATTTTTTATTTTTTCTTACAAGTACAATAATACTAATAATGTTTCTTATAAAAAACAAAAAAAAGGGGTTTGCACAATACAATGCGTTGATGCACTTCTAAGAGTTTGACATGAGACTCATCTAAAAAGAGTATATCGAGTTATGTAGAATATTTAGCAATTGTTTAGGTTTTTTAGCAAAAAATAATTTTTTGGTTTTTCTTGCAATTGTCTTTCTGTCTTACAAATATGAACCAAACGACTATCTACAAAACCACTCAGATGCAACAACAAGTTTCCCAACTCGAAAAAACAATCGAATCACAGACTCAAATACGTAATGGATTGATGCATTTATTAGCACCCTCTTTTGCCTAAAGTGATAGTAATGAGATCAACAGTAAAGTTCTTGAAGCAGCTCAATAAGGTAAAAAAAAACAAGCTACGTCTTTAGAATATGTATAAACATTTGTTTTTGGAAAATGCAGCAAGAGAAGGCGGTATTGCCCACTCTCTTCATCTAAAATTGATGGGCTTCCGAGACATTCCTAGAGTACTTGAGGAAGCAACAAAAGCATTCGGCTCTCATGGAAAACATAGATATGTTACGCCACGGTTGCGTTTGCTTGCCCTGATCAACTTATTCAAGAAAGAAAGAAATATCACTGATCTTTTAATTGATGATAAAGTAAATGAGAATGACTACAGGATCCTCAGAACAATTGCAAATAATACCCACGATGAAATGGAGTTAGAGTTGCTGAAAGCTTTAAAGAAGAATGACAAAGCAGCTGTGTTGCCTTTATGGTCTGAAGTGTCTTCTGCTCTAATCGCAAAATACACATTTAAGCTTGAAAGCAATGCAGCTACTCATGGCTTTCATCTTCAAAGATGTCAGCATTCCTGGGCAGCCGGTCTATTGCTCTTCAAAACACACAAGCACAGAAGTAATAGAACAAGAAATAAGGCTTCTGTTGTTGAAAGAGAGAATAACTCAAGGATCAGGTATAATAAACGCAAAACATGCATTCATTGAAATTTTAAAATGCCTAACAAGAATTAAAACTATACAGTGAAAACCAAGTTAGTGTTGAATCTCTTCAAAGTGAAAAGCCGTCTTTGGAGTACGCAAACCTATATTGTGGTGATGAATTTGAGGATTCTGAAGAAGACATTTTTTTCGGAATGGAAAACAACTGTTGTCCTTGTTCTCCTTCTCCACCTCTTCCCTCTTCTCAACCTAAGAAAAGGGCAAACGCAATGAAGACAAAAGCCAATCAGCCAAGTCTAAGCGTACAAGAAGAAGTAACAAAAAATAGTCACGACCTTAAATAATAAAACAATTTTTTTCCATCATCTTCTTTTAAAACGTTTATATTATAGATAAAGTCCACAGCTCCTAAATCCAACCTACATCCAGAAGCTTAAACTCTCTGAAACCTTATGATTGCATAACATCGACTCATGGGCTTACTCATCTTAAGAATTAGACAGTACTTCCAGCGCTTTTTTAACAATCTGAAGAATTGCTGCGCTTCTCTTTGATTGGTATGGAAGAACGCATTTTCCGCAGTAAAGTCTTTTTTTCTCTAACATAGCCATAGACAAAAATTGATATACTACTGGGCCTTTATATAGATAAAAAACAAAAGTCGAAACCAGAGTTAGAGTGTAAGTAAACATATAAGAGCTACTTGTTTTCTTTTTGTTCCAAGTTTTGACATGAAATGTCACATCGCCTGGTACTGGTACTGGTGAGTGTTGTTTTGGAAGAGAGTTTTGACATTGCCTTGTTCTAATTCAATTAGTTTGTTTGTTCTATATGTTTAGATGAGATTAGTCTGCTTCCATTTAAAATCAAAGTATGTTTAATCTATTTTTGCTACTTGAAAGCTAACAAAGCGCCTTTTATTTTCTAGATTCCAAAACAAGTTCTTGCTGTCTCTTGATTTATAGTAAGTTTGATATGTTATTACACACCTTTAATACACTCAAAACCAACTTTTTTTTCCTCAAAAAAGAATGCCCTCCTAAAGGAATTGACTATTTATCCGTACAAGAGATGCACTTTGTCAGGTAAGTTTGATGGATAGCAAGATGGTGGTTTTTTCTTTTTTATTATTAAAAAAAAACCATATACTACATACAAATTATTTTCTGTGTCTATCAGTGTTGTCTCAATTCCGAATGGCAAAGCGAATTGCTCATTTAACACTCTTGCCTCGCTTGTATACTTTTGTTTTTATTAGATTCAAGTAGTGCTTCTTTTCTTTTACTATTTCTCAATAAAAGTATCGTTTTTTTCCATTTATATTAAGTGCCTAATTTCTAATAATCCTAAAAAAAATAAGTGAGATTACGAACAATGTTGGTAACTAAAGCACCAAAAAACTTGGTTGTTTTGTAGCCAAAGTTGTTCCAGAAGGAAACAAGTTATTGCTGTTTTGTTGCTAATATTGTTCGCTTTTCGAACAATAAATTTAGTTGTTTTGTTACTAAAGTTGTTCGAAAAGCGTACAAATAATTTGGTAACATTTCGAACAACTTTGTACGTTGAAAAATTGATGCCAGCTATTTCTCAAACAACCATTTTGCTGTAAAAATTGGTAATTTTGCGAACTAAAATTGTACGTTTTGTAACTAACTTTTCCGCCATAGTGATATCTCTTCTGCTGTGACCGGTTCAATGCTGAGCTCAAGCGTCGTCGTCGTGAGACATGGAAGCAGTTCTGTGACAAGCTTTCTTCTGGCTCTTTCTCTGACACCACGGCCACCATCAAACGGTTGCGTCGTAGTCGCACTACTTCTCCTGGGTTCTCTCACCCAGAAGGTCCTGCTGTGGCTGCTACGGTGATGTCCAGTCATCTTCGCTCGGTGTTTGCAGGTGATCACCTACCCTCTGTCCGTCCGTCTGCTCCTCCTTTTCCCTCTGGTCCCTGTGTCTCTGTCCATACCGCTCGGTATCTGCAGTCGCAGTTTGGTCTTGCTCTGTCTTTTTCTCTTCCCTCTGGTGGCGCTGGTGCTGATGCTGATATGGATGATGGGTGTCCCTTTACGGTCGAGCTAGTGTCTGACACTATCAAGAAGAAGCTCTCTCGTCGTAAGGCTCCTGGTGTCGACCATCTGCGTACTGAGATGCTGTTGCCCATTGTGGATGACTTGTCTCCTCTCTTGGTCTTGCTCTTTTCTCTTTGCTGGTTCTGGTCTCGAGTACCTAATGATTGGTGTACTGCTCAGGTGGTGCCCATCTACAAGAAAGGTGACCCTCTTGATGCAGCCAACTATCGGCCAATTAGCTTGACTTCGGTCATGCGCAAGCTGATGGAGCTGTGTCTATACCCTGACCTGTTGGACTCTGGTCCTCCATTGGACATCGTACAAGGTGGCTTCCGTGCCAATCGTGGCACTCTTGATCAAGCCTTGTCTCTACATGAGTTGTGTCGTCAGCACGCTGATGATCACTTTGGTGAACCTCCTGTCCTATGTTTCTTGGACATCAAGCAAGCATACGATAGCGTGGACCGCAACGTTGTCTGGCGTGCTCTTGAGACCTATGTCTCTGATCCTCTGCTTGGTCTGCTTCGTTGTCTTTTTGACAATGTTCAGGTGGAGGTCTTGATGTCTGGTGCTCGCTCTCCTTCCTTCTGGCCTGGTACGGGGGTCTTGCAAGGCTCTATCCTGTCCCCTTACTTGTACTCTGTGTACATTAACTCGTTCCCTGCTGCTCTGCGCTCTGTTTCTCTGCCCCGCTCGCGTGTGTTTGGATCCATGCCTCAACGCAAGTATGATGGCCTCTGGATCAACTCACTGCTCTATGCGGACGATGTGGTGTTGATTGGTACTGCTGAGACGATGCCTCGCCTGCTCAAGAAGGCCGAAGAATACTCCTTGTCGCTTGGGTTTAGGTGGAACCCCTCCAAATGCGTTGTGGTCAATCCACCCCCTCTGGTCGCGTTTCTCCTCTCCGGCTGTATGGCGCTGCTCTTCCTGTTGCCGAGTCTTTTGACTATTTGGGCTTGCCCTTCAATAGCAAGGCACAGTTAGATGCTACTCTGTTGGTCCAACGCAATGCTCGCTCTGCCATGGTGGCTATGCGTTCTGGTCTACAACCGTTGGGTGTACACTCGACTGGTTTCTCTCGCCTGACCTCTGCTCGGTTGTATGCCACCTTCATCCGGCCAAAGTTGGAGTATGGCCTTGCTATCTCTTCTCTCTTGGTCCGTGATCTCAAGGTAATTGAGCGTGCCCAAGATCAGTGTCTCCGACTTGCTTTTGGCGGTCATTCGAAGGCGTCTACAGTGGTGTTCAAGCATTTGGCCCACTTGCCTTCTATGAAGGAGCGTGTTGCCATTCTTGGCTTCAAGATGTTGGTGCGCATGCAACAGCTGCCGCCTGATACTCTTATCTCGGCTATGCTACAGCATATCGCCTCTGCTCCTGCTACTCCTCGCTTCCGGCGGCCCAAGTTGTTGAAGAACAACCTCATCTGGAAGCTGGTCTGCCACTCTTCTGTCTCTCCTTCTGTCCCTCGCTTTGCCTCTTTGCAGCAGTGGATTGCTACCTCTGGTGGTGATACCAAGCCTGCCATCAGGCATTATCGTCGTGCCTACTTGGCTGGTCTTCTGGCTAGACCTGATGGGCTTGTTCTCTTGCGTGCTTGTCGTCCCTCTTTGGGCATTGACCCATTCTCCTGCTCCCGATGACTATATGGGAACGTAGTCGTCTACTTCGGTGGAAGATGGGTTGGCTCCCTGCTCGTCCTGTGCCTTGTCGTTGTGGTCATCCACACGCCTCGCGTAACCACTTGCTCTCTTGCCTCTCTGTTGCCTCTCGTCTTGGTGTTGCTGCTGATGCTCAGCCAAATCCTCTAGATTTTGTGCTGAATCAGCTACCTCGGCTCGGCTCTCCACCATCTCCAAATGACCAACGTCATTCTGCCTCTCTCGTGCGCTGGTCCTCCTGGTGGCCAACTCTCTGTGAGATCATGCTGGAGATGGATATGATCTGTCTTCCTGACGCTGAGTTCAGTCCCTGTTCTCAGATCACCTCTGGTCTTGTTCTATTGGAATGGTTGCTCCCTATCTTTTACAAGCCGGTTGCTCCTCCTGTTGCCTCCTCTCTCTACACCTATCTGGGTGTAGTTTGAGTCACTTTTTATTTTTTCTTTTCCTTTTATATTTCTTCCTATTGGAGTTTCTTTCACTTTTTTCAATCTTTATGATTGTTTTTTTTTGTATTCTTTGTTCTAGTGTTAGTTTTCCTTACTCTCACTGCTCTTATGACTAGACATTTGCCCCATAGGGATCAGTCTTATAAGTCATCTAATAAAAATAAAAATCTTTTGCCTACACCATATCCCCAACTAGATGCTGTCATGTGTGCATGTTTGTTTTGGTTCGCTTTTTCGTTCTCTTTCGCGGTTTTTCTGGTGATTCTATTATGTTAACAAATCTTTAAATTGGAATGGTACATGTCTCTGATGTTCTTTAAGGTACATACAAAGTTTGGTGTGATTTGGTCTAAGTCTGATTGTACAAAAGTGTTCCAAAGGTCTCGGCCAATGGTTCTGTCTTCTGTCAGACCCAATCAGATTCGAGTCAAAACCACTGATCGGTGTGTCAATTGTTGGGTCTGGGTCTCAATTGTTGTACTTTTTTTTTTGGTTCCTTATTTGTCCTACTTCTTCCGTATTTTGTTTCATGATATTTTGCTGTGATTTAATTGTGTATTTTATTTTATTTTATTTTGTTTATTGTATTTGACAGTTCATCTCAGTTTGAATCTGTTGAATTTTATAATTTAATTGTATTAATTGTTCTCCTGTTTGACATTTCAAACGTAATTGCTTTTTTGGGCAAGTTTGATCTGTTCTAGATTAATGACAAGCAATTGTCTTTGTAGAAATTTATTCTAAAGAAAGTATAAAAGCTTAAAGAACTTTAGAAGGAATAAAAAATATC
The DNA here is from genome assembly GCF_025201335.1 of Gilbertella persicaria. Taxonomy (NCBI): domain Eukaryota; kingdom Fungi; phylum Mucoromycota; class Mucoromycetes; order Mucorales; family Choanephoraceae; genus Gilbertella; species Gilbertella persicaria. The sequence goes on from NW_026251998.1 coordinate 117,722, forward strand.
AAGAAATCAAGAAATTAATCTTTAATAATCGAACTTTTTTTATAAATTTTATTTTACATATATCTTCATTGTCTTTTGAAGGAACTGTGCCTAAGGTTATAATCTCTCTATTTGTGTCTATCTCTCTATAATTACAATAGTCTTTACAGTCTTCTGTTGTTAATTATTGGTTTATCTCTTTTATTTGTTGGTCTCGTCGTTCAAGGTAAACACAAAGGGAAAAAGAGGGAGTTGTCAATGCTGACGGGTTTGTTGGTAAGTGTCAAAATGTTAAAATTTTTATTTTCCAAGTCAGCAGGAAGCAATATAATTGGTACGCCTTTTTAAAATGAAAACTCACAATCACTCTCAGAAGATCATTAAATCACATGAAGCAATCAATCTCAAAATGGAATCAAGACGAATCTTAATTGTTATTCCTTTAAGCGAAATATTATCATCCCAGAAAACAAATCAAACAAAATTACCCTATCTTTCCTTTCTCTCGATAGTATCAATCGACTGACATTTTTTTTTATTTCTTATTTTTATCGAATCATATATTTTAGTCAAACAAAATAGTATAAATATCACATCACATATTTTTCAATAAAGGGAGAATCTTATCATCATCTAAAATATAAAAAAAAAAGAAGAAAGGTTATTTTTCTGACTACTTAATTGAAGAAGAAATCTGGAAAATCTTGGGAAGATTGGATTTATCTGTCTGTCAATTGAAGTTGTTGTGAACATATATGAATTCATATGCATAGATCAATAAATGATGATCATGGCAAAAAACCAGACCACATCTATGGCAATTGCAATGGATCTATAGTCACTGGCATTCACTCATTCTACTAGAAGTACTACATCATCCTCATAGACAGAGATTATGAACCTAGTGACTCTGTTATTATTAATGGCACTCATAAAGTGACAGTTAGAGCTGACAAATACATTGGTACTGGCATTTGACAAATATGTAATAGTTTATTCAAGTTCAGATCATTTGTTATTGGCTTTGGCAACTTCCTTTAAAGGCATTTCTCTTAATTGCTCTTGATCTAACAAATCAATCCGTAGTCAAGAAGCTAACCCCAAAACAATATTTTGACCGAGAAGAAAAAGTATAAATACCTCGACGTTTTATAGCAATTGAAAGATAGCATTTTCTTGGAGAAATAAAAACCTATACAAGTTCTAACGGACTTTCTCTGTGTTCTTACCTTTTCTCTTATTGAATATCTACTCTCTCTTCATCTCACAACAGAAGTATACAAGAGAAAGGAAAGAAACAAATAAGAAAGAAGAAAGCTACTATACAATATTGTTAATTGGAGTCTGTCCTTGGTAAAACTCCTGTCTTAGTAACTGGTTGCTCTGGGAAAGAACATACTTGGTAGTTATCTGAAGAAGGATGCTTTTGGGAACATTTATTAACATTATCATGTACCTTAGTTATTTTTATCTTATATTCTATTTGTTTTGTTGTCAATTGTATTTTGAATTATTTGTACTGGATTTGTAAGTGAAAATCCATTGATGAAATCATGACCGTTTACATTCTGTAAATAGGCTTTTTTTTTTCTATTTTTTTGTTGATTCGACAACATCAAGACTCATACTCGCAAACAATAAAGAACACCTTCAAAATATCGACTAAATTATCATTATACCTTGACAATGCTACTCTTCTGGTCCAGCGTAATGTTCGCTTTGCCATGGTGGCTATGCGTTCTGGTCTACAACCGTTGGGTGTCCACTCGACTGGTTTCTCTCGCCTGACCTCTGCTCGGTTGTATGCCACCTTCATTCGGCCTAAGCTGGAGTATGGCCTTGCTATCTCTTCTCTCTTGGTCCGTGACCTGAAGGTGATTGAGCGTGCTCAAGATCAGTGTCTCCGACTTGCTTTTGGTGGTCACCCGAAGGCGTCTACAGTGGTGTTCAAGCATTTGACCCACTTGCCTTCTATGAAGGAGCGTGTTGCCATCCTTGGGTTCAAGATGTTTGTGCGTATGCAACAGTTGCCTGCTGACACCTTGCTTGCTGTGTTGCTTGCCCACATTGCCTGTGTCCCTACTGCTCCTCGCTTCCGTTGGCCCACGTTGTTGAAGAACAACCTCATCTGAAAGCTGGTTTGCCATTCCTCTGTCTCTCCTTCTGTCCCTCGCTTTGCCTCTTTGCAGCAGTAGATTGCTACCTCTGGTGGTGATCCCAAGCCTGCCATCAGGCATTATCGTCGTGCCTACTTGGCTGGTCTTCTGGCTAGACCTGATGGCATCGTTCTCTTGCGTGCTTGTCGCCCCTCTCTGGGCATTGACCCCATCCTCCTGCCCCCGATGACTGTGTGGGAGCGTAGTCGTCTACTTCGGTGGAAGATGGGTTGGCTCCCTGCTCGTCCAGTGCCTTGTCGTTGTGGTCATCCACATGCATCGCGTAGCCACTTGCTCTCTTGCCTCTCTGTTGCCTCTCGTCTTGGTGTTACTGCTGATGCTCAGCCAAATCCTCTGGATTTTGTGCTGAATCAGCTACCTCGGCTCGGCTCTCCGCCATCTCCTAATGACCAACGTCATTCTAACTCTCTCGTGCGATGGTCCTCCTGGTGGCCAACCATCTGTGCTATCATGCTGGAGATGGATATGATCTGTCTGCCGGATGCCGAGTTCAGTCCCTGTTCTCAGGCCACCCCTAGTCTTGTTCTTCTGTGTGATATAATCACTAATAAAATGGTCAAATCAATAAGTCGATTAGAACCAAAACGGCCAAAAGAAGTCTGCTTTATTAAAGGTTATATTTTGTATTGTATTTATACTGTTTGTATGATAATTGATTATCCTTAATTTGGGACTGAGTGTGTATACACTAGCTAATCGGTTGAGTGGATTAAGGTACACAAGAACTGGGTACATGATCAGGGCACAGACCTCGTCTACCATTGGTATTGATGCAGATGTCAATTTGTGATTATGTGATGGTCTGATCTTTAACATGTTTAAACTAAGACAGAAGACATCCATCGAAGCTGCGGATAAAACTGTGATTGAAAGATATATTTATACATGATATTAATACTTGCTCTTTTAAGGCATAACTAGTGTAAGAAGGGATGAATAATGCTGTGTATACAACACAACAGAAAATTTTGTGTGGTATGTTGAGATCCTATGGTGGAGAAGATAACGTTCCCAGTCAGCATCCTTGTTTCCATTGAGTGAAAATGCTTCTGTTTTGGCTTGGTTGAACTTCGCATTAGACACATTTGCGTACTGTGTGAGGTGATACTGCAACCTGGTGAAATCATCTTGTGTCTTTACTACGACACAGACATCATCTGCGTAAGCAATAGTTTTGACGAACAGAGAATTCCCATCAAATTCGTATGCATATCCGATAAACTCCCGATCCTGTTGTATGGAAAGTAGAAGGGGTTCCAAAGCCAGGTCGAACAAGAGAGGAGACAGAGGATCACCCTGACGTAGGCCCCGTTGTTGGAAGACTGTCTGCGTAAAGTAATCATTGATGTTAACTTCGATTAGATTGCCAAGGAAGAAATTGTGCACACATCTAATAAATTGGCGGCAAAAACCAAAACATTCCATAACTTTCATTAAGTAATGTGGGTTTACTCGGTCATATGCCTTTTCTTGATCAAGTAGCATGCCTATACCTGGATATTGACGGTGGCGGGATTGATGAAGCAGTAGATGTAAAAGCAGTCCATTTTCGCCTATAAACCGACCTTTCATAAATTCTGTCTGTGAGCACTGAACGATATGGGAGGTGATGGTGTTCAAACGAGAATTCATTACCCGGGAAAGTATTTTCGCATCACAGTTGATTAGCGAGATCGGCCTCCAGTTCTTTAATTCAGATAGATCCCCTTTTTTCTGGCAATAGTCAGACTCTAATATCCTTCCAAGAAGCTGGTGTACAATTGATGGTCAAAGCACTGTTGTATACCTCTAAAATTAAAGGATGTAGAATTGGCATTTGAAACAGGATCCGAAGAAATTGATATCCCAAACCATCTACGCCCGGACTACTCTGTTTCGGACAACGTTTAGCTTGGTCCAACAAATCTTCAATGGTAATGGGTGTCATTAGGTGATCGTTTTGATCATTCCTCACCATTTTATCGAAGTTCACAGAAGCTAGGTATTGATCTATCTCGCTGTCGGCGACTTGGTCTAGAGTGTATAACTGTTGGTAGTATTCTCTTACTACTTCACGCATATCGATGGGATCCGAAGTTCGTTCCACTGGTATCTCGATTTTAACAGTAACGATATTGGTGCCATGAGGTGTAGGTCTCTGGACAGACGCCATATACTGCTGTGCTGACCGTCGTTTGTATAGGTTCTTCAAATATCCAGCATCCTTTTCCCCTCTTTCTCGCCATCTAATACCAGCCTTAAGCCGTTCTATCTCCACTAGTTCTTCTTGCAATTGGCCCAACTTGGCATTGATAGGTCCAATTAACTGGTATCTTAAAGCAGGTGTCGGCTTTCCTCTCAAAATCTTGTTACGCTTCTTTTCTAATTGTGTAATCGTTTTCTTCCTCCAGTTCACATATTCATAACTGTAATTTTTAATTACTTTCTTGGTAGCAGCTTTCACTCGATCCCATTTTTCCGCCGGTGAAAGTGAGGGTTCAAACTGTCGAAAATAGTGTAGTAAATTGAATACTTTCTTATGAATTTGTTGTTGTAATTCACGATGATTCGAGTAGGCGGAATTTGCTCTCCACAATCCAGGTCCCGTTGGTGATTGTCCCACAACCAATGTCATATCTAGTATCGAATGATCTGACCATGCTGCCTTCAGACGAGTGATGCTAGTGTCTTTCAACTGGGGCTGCAAAAATTGTCCCAAATATATATAATCGATCACTGAAGTCACTATCGATTGCTGTTGTGTTCTTTGGAAGGTTGGTACTTCGGTTAAATCATTCATATGCATTGCATTCGAAAAGTGGACATCTAACAAATTAAGCCATGCTGACGATGTCGCGCTAGCAAGGCTTTGTGGTCGTAGCAGAGAATAGTTGAAGTCCCCAGATATGATCAGACGATTGAAATCGATTCGATCTTGTTGATCATAGAGCATGGTGGTTAACCTATCGAAAAATTCTCGTCGTGTTGATCTCAATTGTGCGGGAGCATATATGTTCAGTATATAGAAGGTTTCAAAGAATTGTTGAGGATGATCAATTCGACATAGTTGAAAGCGATCATCATTATAAACATGGTCTGTGTTAATGAGTGTAATTTTAAAATTTGTTGATAAAGAGACAATACCGACATGTTTAGTCCAATGTGAATATTGTGGTTGAAAATGAATGTTTAAGGATTGAATAAGGTCAGGTGTTCGAGCTTGAGTCTCTTGGAAGCATATAATATCATATTTTTTGTTCGATTTCAGAAATCGTATATAGTTGGATTGAGTCTCAGGTGATCCGGATTTAACCAGACTGTTGGCATTGAGTGAAGCATAGTGGCATATAATATCTTTCGACATATTCATTTAATTATTGATTGGTTTGGTTGACCTCCTTGAAGAGGCCATCATCCTTCTGGGTGCAAGTTGATCGACGGGGATGAATACTGGGTGAGTTTGACTGCTGTTCAACATGGACATGATTGTTGTACCATGTAATCAATGCTTCTGCTCGTGCAGTTTCTTTATTGAGACGCCATCATATAATAGATAAGTTACCATCATTTCCTTTGGCTTGGAAAGGGGTAATTTCATTAGCTGCTTGCACTTCCGCGAAAGCCTGTTCAATTTGGGCAGGATTATACCCTTTTAGAGTGTCAACATAGGTTTGGATTTCCTCCAAATATCGAAGGTCATTTTCGTCATCAGTACATTCCACTCTGTCATCCATGTGCATGTCCTCTTCGTTTGGATCCTCTTTCTCTGAGTGTTCTTTCTCTGGAGTATTATTCATTGCAGTGACATGAGGTTGGTCTTCCTTAGGTGCTGGGGACTCGGATGACTGTGCACGGTTGGTGATCTTACGTTCAAAAGACTTGCCTGTTTTTTCTGTCCTGTTTCTTGTTTGGGATGTTTGTCGAATTCTTTCGGGGACATTCGTAAGATCGGTGTCCTTGTTCATGGCAGGAGTAACATAAAATGCGAGCTCTAGAAGTTTCACAAGTAAATTTGGTGTGACCATCTTGATGGCAATATCGGCCCCACATTGGCATGTTGTTCCAAGTGGCTCGGAAGACTTCAGTACTTGATTCCATCCAACTAATCTGGTGACTTAGCTGTTGAAACCTCATGGAGGGAGGAGTATTCTCGGGCTGATATACGTCAAGTACTGCATATCCGCTACCCATAAAGAACCCGGTTTTCTTCTCGGTGGTAATTCCAATATCTAAGATGGTTCCAAAAATTGCTAAACTAGTATTAAGCCCACTGAGTACCTCTTCTGAAGTAAACATAGGCAAATGAGAGAGCTTTAACCTAATGACTTGTGATTGGTCGGTAATCGCTTTGCAAGGAAGTACTTGCAGCTTTGATTCACTGAAATAGATACCAGTTCGAGCGATGTCATTTACGTCGTTGGCATCAGTCACGTAAACTTCGAGGTAACGAATTGCTCCATCACTAAGAGCCATACAAGCGTGTACTTTAGGGTGTTGTTTCTTTAACTCGACCATACACCGTTGATCAGTATACTGTTTTTTACATTCAGTAACATTGGAAAGGTATGCTCCGTCTGAGCGAGAGGAGCGATAAATTCTGGTTTGCAAAATACGAGTAATATCATCATTCACTTCTAGGTGAGGAGTGATATCGTTGTGGATGAGGGGCACGTTTTTAAGACGTGCCGCTTCAGCATACGTTTTATGCTTTGTTTTTGGTACGGAAGAAAGCATGAGAGATATTTTTAATTCTACAGATCTACATAAAAATGCAATTAAAGCTCCGAACTAGTTAAAAAAAACAATTGAAAATTAGTTCTGTCGCATATGAGAGAGGAGAGAATCTCTTCTGAAGGCCAAGAAGTACACAACATGATTGCTGTCTTATTAATATTGACTCTAGAGGTCAAATCGAACATTTGATTCAGCATAATTCTTTACCCGAATGATTACGTAAGATATATATATATATATATATTTATCAATATGAACATCATGAAATACTATTTTTGCATTGAATAAATAGAAAGAGAATGACTCATTTTAGTTGTTGTCCAACGTCTAACATTATCTTTTTGGTTTCAAAGAAAGCTACTTTTACTCATTCTGTAATGATATTAATCCGTCACCTTTAACAATCGCTTAAATGATGCCCTTTGGTGTCTTTTCATTTTAGTTAGCCCCTCTCTTTTTTTTTCTTTTTTTTCTTTTTTTACTATTGTAAGTTTCTTTTTACGAGACATATTATAAGTGAACTTTCATCTTTTTACTTTTGCATTAAAATATAAAAAACGTGATAATTTATGCTAAATGTCACTTGTCAACGCTAAAAATTTAGTTTTTTTTTTTTTTTTTTTTTTTTTTTAGCTAAAAGTATGGTACAAGAGTTATAGTATATATTAAAGGGGAATAAGAAAGCAAAGGGCTATTCGTAACGTTGACTCTTGCTGCCCGTAAAAGGATAGCAGATGAGATATTTGAAACCAGGAAATTTTTTGTTGATCTTCTCAGGCATTTCTTTTGCTCTCTTCTTTCTCATCATTCGGTCATAAAGTTCAAATTGACGACCCTTTGCGACATTATTAGGAAACCACCATTGAGATACAAATGTAACCACATAACGCGGCAAAAAAGCAGTGACAATCGCCAGCAAAAACGTCATCCAGAACGTACCACTGCCAAAAGTCATAGCAGCCATACCATAGATTGCTACAGAAGGGAAAGCACCGTAAATAACAACCCAAAGAAAAACAATGAGGATTTCAAGCCCGACAAAGAAGAATTGCCACCAAGTCCAATAATATGTGTTGAATCCTGGCATGATGTTTGCTAGAATGATGGCTGTAACTGCAACGGACGTTGAGAATTGGAGCATAGATTCAGAGTGGCCATTAGCGTTTGGATTGCCACCTATATAGAGAAAATAGAATGCGTAGAATACGACGACAGATTGCCAAACGCCATCAAAAAAATACAACCAAAATCTAAATTTAGTGTACAGTTTTCTTTGAATGCCAATGTTATACACTTGAGGTAAGTGCTTTAAATAAGGAGAGGTAAGATCTTGATCAGTCGCACCTATTACAAGCTATTAGAAAAGAAAGCAGTTTTTGTTTTATATTTACCAAGAATAACAACAGGTGCAATTGTGAAAATGATGTTATAAAGTTGTAAGAAGGAATAATCGTAAAAAATATTTCCAGACCATCCACTATAGATTTGATACCACAAAGAGGGAAACACCCAAAAAACGTTCTTGAAAAAGAAATTTAGAATCATTTCAGATATACGAGCATAACTCCAATGGCCTTGTACCAGAAGCAGTTTGTGAAGAAAACGGAATTGCGAAATAGCGTAGTCAGCAGCCATGGAAGCCTGTACACCTTCTTGACCTGCAATACCAACACCAACATTAGCCACCTGGATCATACTTACATCATTAGCTCCATCGCCAATAGCCAGAGTAACCACATTATGATATTTACGCACAAGCTGTACAACTAAAGCTTTTTGAAGTGGACTTACGCGACAACAAATAACACTTTTGCATCGAATAGCAATTTCTAAGAGCATCGCTTTTAAAGCATCCGACTCAAAGATATGCAAGAGAGCAGACCCTTCAATCACAAGTGCATGTTCTTGTCTATCATTTTGTTCATGTAAAGTGTCGTCTATTTTTTTCAAATGATCCAATGTGTTTTCCAGATTTTGTGATACTTTTTCAGAAGTTTCAGCGCCACGCACTGTCCAAAGTTTCATATCCACATCCAACAAATTACTTGCATAGCCAATATTGATAGCTGTTTCCAATTTGTCACCCGTTAATACCCACACTTTGATACCAGCACGGCGAAGATCTTCAATGCATTGAGGAACGCCTTCTTGAAGTTTATCTTCAATACCCGTAGCACCCAATAACCTGAGGTTGACTTCTATCTTTTCTTGAATGTTGGCAATTTTTCTAGCTCTGTCTTCTGTTGCTGTGCTTGCTTCATCAATCTCGACTTTCCATTGCTTGTATTCGTTTTCTTCCAAGTTACGGTAGGCCAGAAGTAATGTTCTAAGGCCACTTTCACTAAATTTGTCTACATCGCTAAATGTCTTTTCAACAATTTCACTGCTCTGCTCGTCTTTGCACAGTCTTTCCGAGATGACATTATCAGCACCTTTACAGTATAAAATGATATCGTTCCATGGCTCTGGCCTACGTAAAACAACACTCATTCGTTTTCGATCTGAATTAAATTCGAGTACATCAAGCAGTTCAAAATTGTATTCGTTCCCAAGTATATCAAGTGTCAATGTTGTTCCTTTTTTTCCAATAAACGCAAAACCTACGTTTTTTGCTGCATTCACCAAGGCAGCTTCATCGGGCGATTCAGCTTTGTAATCAATCTGTATTTTGACTGTAGGATCCACTCGATCTAATGTTTGATTTCCATTTGTGATGTTATCAAACTCTTCTCCTCGACTCTTTGTGCGCTTTAGTTTTCCTTTTCTGTCTTTCTTGTTGGACTTTTTCAAGTTGCGAAGACCAGGCACTTGAAGAATTTTGCTGCTACCGTTGCGTACCTTGTTGGCAAGTCCTTTCGTTTCATCCAATGTCTCACTGTCTTCTACAGAAGAGCTGTCTGGTCTTGAGGTAGAGCCGTTTTCGCCTTGACTTACATCATTAGCCATTATAGAGTAGTCGCCTATTTTAGGCTGCGAGCGATTCAGTTCTTCTGAATCATCTTCATCTTCGTCTTCAATTGTTTTGCCATCTTTTCCAATTCTTTCAATCATGACTGTGTGACACAAGGCCAATGCCATAAAGAATTCCTTGATTGTTGTTGATTTTGTGTCCTTGTTATCCATGTCTGCCGTCTTGATGTCTTTAAAGACTTGAGCATCTGCAAAAGAAAGTCGGTTGATATCAAGTGATGAATAGGTTGGTTCAAACACATCTTTTAAGACAGATTCGTATTCGTCCATGGCTTGCTGTCTTTTGTGTTTTGCTTCTTCATCTGCTTGTTTGTCATCATGGGTTTCCAGCGGGTCTTCGTCCGCATCTATCAAAGGAAATGAAGAAGGCGTATGGAGTGCTGATTCTGATGGATCATGATTTTGTGTTGCGTTTGCCTTTTCTTTGCGAAGACGAGCGCCTCGAGCTCCTTCTGACTCCGGTGAAAATCCATTATCTCCATAACGAGTACCTGCTATTGTACACTCACGAAATTCCATTACATTTCGAGTGAGTGTGCCTGTCTTATCAGAAAAGATATATTCTACTTGTCCAAGGTCATCAGACAACGTCCACTGAAAAATGGTTGGATAAGGTTTTGAATGTCCCGTTCACTTACAGTTTTAGGCACGCAAGCCTTTTTTGATTGTTCATCCCACATGTCCAAATCGTTATAGATAAAATAAGCCTATTGAAACATATGATTTCAAACCTCTGTTCTTTTTGTGTTTCTCCTTATGCTTTTACCTGAAAAGTTTTCACAAATTCAATAGAAACATAGAGTGAAATTGGTATAATGTTTTGAAAGATAATAAGACTGGACCAAAAATTGAGAAAACCTACATAGCCAGGCGATTCTGTTTGTGCATTGTAAAGAGAAGAAGCACTGCTTTTCATTTCACGCGCCCGCATCACACCAGCCATGATAGCACACACTAAACACAAAGCAAAAAGTACAAAAAATGCAACATAGATCTATAGATAACTGTCAACACCTCGTTTTATGTCTCTGTTTTCTTTACCTCTTTGTTCATTTCTTTATCAACTTGACTTCTCTTGCTTGGTGTTTTACCAGAATTTAGCATAATCTTTGTTTCTGTACCAGTAAAGATAACAACAGCAATAGCCCATTTTGTGTTTCTTAATACATGTCCACGCAATAAAACATTATCAATTTCAATAGGCGTCTTGTTCTTTTTTACCCATTGATCTCCACTCTTTTCTAGAGTGACAAGTGTGCCTTCAAAATTATAAAGATCAGGGGAAGGCACTCCTGCTTCCATATAGAAATGACAGTCATTCAAGCAGTCAGCACCTGATTGAATATGCTTCAATTCTTGAATGCTTTTGCGAGGTTTCAAGTTTGTTTCTCCGTCCAGATCTTTTGTTTCGACAAAACAAATGCCTTCCTTATCTGATGTAGATAACAATACAGCGTCCGCAGGAAGGCTATCACCATTACGAAGCAAAATAAAGTCACCTACACGTACATCTTTTGATAAAGACTTTTCAAAATAGTCCTTTTGATCATGGTTGATGGTTTGTTTATTTGATAAGCTCTTTTGAGGAAAACAAGAGAGCCAAGAGGGGAGTCTCGTATCTTGAAGAGGTTGATCTGAATAGTTGGTATTCTTGTAACCATGCAGGGTATGAGTCACATTTTGGTTATATTGTTCATCGACTTTGTGGCGCTCGTAATCTTCAAAGGCATCCTTGGCTGCTGTAATGAACACAACTGCACAGATCGGCAATAGCGTAAGTGCCGGCGACTTAACGCCAAAAAGCGGTAACATCTGAATGATAGCCATGCCCAAGAAATATAGATTGGCTGGTCTACGAAACTGTTCAAACAAGTTTTTCGGGATAAATGTGATGATGGTGTATTTTGACGTTCGAATCCTATTGGTAGCGTATGTTTGAATAGGATGTCCCTTTTTGTTTAATTCGTATTCTGGCAGGGGCAAGTTGACAAAGACTCGACGAGCTTTTGGTCCAATGCTTCTCAATTTGACATGTGTTTCATTGGTTTGAGTGCTTTTGATCGATGCATTTCGATGGATTTCTTGATAATAAGTGTCTCTTTTGGGTGGTGAATCGTCATCGTCATGGTTTTGATTGCGTTTTTTCCAAGGAAAGTGCCACCTTGCTTTAAACATACCGAGAATAGATAAGCACTTTTTATTTTTTATTTTTAAGAAAAAAGAAAAAAAAAAAGGAGAGAGAGAGATAAATGGCTCGAGTGATAGGTGTATGTGAATCAAACGACAAATAGGGCTTATGTTCTTTTTATAAAAAACTGACTGTAGTGTAACGTCGTTGCTTAAATTCGCAAAGTTTCCTTTTTAGAAGACCGGCAAACCTTTTTTTTTTTTGTTTGTTTGAATAAGCTCATAGTTTATTGTGATTCATGAAGGGCATAAAAATTTTCTCTTTAAAAACGAGCCAGAGATAGACTTGGCTTAAAGAATCTATATTTATTCTTTAGAAAAAAATAGGGCGAAGCAGAGTCACATTCATCTCATGTCTTACATGTCACAAGAAAACAAATTAGTTTAAACGTAACTACTTTCTACCTATCATTGGCATACTGATCCGTATATGTATCTCCCAGTGATGTTATTCAAGGAGAGAGAGAAAGAGAGAGAGAGAGAGAGAGAGAGAGAGAGAGAATAGTTATTGTTGAGTATGATGTAATACTAATGAGGTTTTGTCCTACTTTCTCCCTTTCAGGAGAAGGTGTCTTACAAGTCAATCTTGAATCCTATCGGCTCTGCTAACATTTATGCAAATGTATAATGCAGTTGTCTAATATTTTATTTATAGAAAAGAGAGACTGTCTTAAGCCAACAAAAATGAGATACCGACAGCAACCATCAATGTCAAACCTGTGGTGACAGTAACAGATGAACCCAAGCTAGTGTTACCAGAGCCTGTAGTAGCAGTGGAGCTGCTGTTACCACTTGTGTTGGTAGTAGAACTATCGGCATTATAACACATGGAAGAATTGTAGCTAGCAGAGCTGTCTACAGTAACATCAACACACTAGAAAAAAAGTGAGCCAAAAGAATATATATATACAGATATATATATTTTCGTACCTGGTATAACATACCATCACCACCATTGTACACGATTTGAAGTGTGGCATTTGTACCATCTTGAACATCACTACCAAATTGGAAGGCTAAACAAGAAGCTTCAGGGTAGGAGCGAGTACCTTGAGCCAATTGCTTGACAGCAGAACCGGAGAAATCACTTGTGTTAGGATTGTTGCTATATACAGCATTGATTTGGTAAGAGTAAGAGACATGACCAGAATTGATAGTAACAAAGGCATTCTTAGGTACTTTGACACGAGAGCTGCTGACAGAATCGAAACCACCACATGGAGCAGTGGGTTCAGTGTCTTCATTGAATCCTCTAGAAGTGGGATAGATCATTGTGTAGTGAGCATTCACCAAGTAACATTCAAGAGTTACCAAGGCAATAGCAAGACCAAGTAAGACACGGCTCATCATTTTCGAGAAAGTAAAGAAAGAATGAAAGAAAAAGAAAATGTACGTGTCTTGGATTTTCTTTCTTTTATATCCTTGAGATATTTTAGCTTTTGAAAAGGGTTTGATTGGCGGTAGCTTACTAATTTCTTCGGACACAGAAATTGACGGGCATGGAAGAAACTTTATTTTCTGCACAAAGCTGATATCAAATGATCTTGTGCTTTCTTGATTGCATTTGTTATCCATTCCACGCAATGGCTTAATTCTACGTATTAGAATAATAATGGCATAAAACAAAGACATATCATTACATATAAGCTCTAATTTTGAAGGGATGGAGCTATGGCTTTCATTTTTGAAGGGCAATCTCAGATAGACTTTTTTTTAATGAAAGAATGAGTACCTTGTACTAGATGAAATAATGAATTGCTTAGAGCAAAGGAAGCACTATACACTCATTGACTTGGAATTAAACAAGAGTTCTCCTACAGAACGTACCAATACTCTCAAACGGTCATTTTCATTTCAAATAGTCTATAAAACTCATTTGTATCCAAACAATCATGCAAACATGGTTCTTTTTGCTGTGATTTAAAAAAATGTGGCGTTTGAAAAAAAAGCCTTCGGACTGTGAATTCTGTGAAAAAGATTTTTTTTTTATCTTTAAAAGCGAGAACAGCGCTTATTGTATGAACCCTCCCTTTCTTTTTTCACCTGGACTTATTTGGCCTTCTAACCATTTAACTCTTTCTGCACCTTAACTCTTGCTAGAAAACAAACGATAGCCGTCCGCTTGAAAAATTCATTACCATGTCCAAAGTCCCTGCTATTTTGAACCCTACTGAAGAAGACATTCAACTCTTGTTGTCTGCTCAAGTCCATATTGGTACCAAGAACGTGAACAAGCGTATGACACCTTACGTCTTTAAGCGTCGCGCTGATGGTATCCACTTGATCAACATTGCCAAGACTTGGGAAAAGCTCATCTTGGCTGCTCGTGTCATTGCCTCTGTTGAGAACCCTCAAGATATTGTGGTCGTCTCTGCTCGTCCCTATGGCCACCGTGCTGCCTTGAAGTTTGCCAGATACATTGGCTGTGAAGCCATTGTGGGTCGTTACACTCCCGGTACTTTTACTAATTACATCACCCGTTCTTTCCGTGAACCTCGTTTGGTGATCTGTACTGACCCTCGTTCTGATTTCCAAGCTGTCCTTGAAGCTTCTTATGTCAACATCCCTGTCATCTCTCTTGCTGACACTGATGCTTCTTTGAAGTTTATTGATGTTGCTGTTCCTACCAACAACAAGGGTAAGCACGCCATTGGTTTAATCTACTGGCTCTTGGCCCGTGCTGTCCTTCGTCTTCGTGGTACTCTTGACTACACTACTCCTTGGGATGTCATGGTTGATATGTTCTTCTACCGCGATCCTGAGGAAATCGAAAAGGAAAACGAAGCTTCTGCCAACGTTGAAGAATCCAATGTCGAATGGGGTGCTACTACCGAAGAAGCTGATTGGACCATTGAAGGTGCTGCTGCTGATGGACCTGCTGGTCTTGCTGCTAATGCCGGTGAATGGTCTGCTCAAGCTGATGCTGGTGCTGGTGCTTCTGACTGGGCTGAAGATGTTTCCGCTGCCCCTGCTTCTGGTTGGGATTAAATCATCCTTTGATTTTTCATAAAAATAAAATAAAATGTTTATTTTTTTTGTCACAATTTTTTTCTTCTTTCTCTCTTTCTTTGTTTTGATGCCTAAAGACCCTTTAGTAAAGCGAGAAAAAACGACAAAAGGAACTTCTGAACCTTTTGTTATTCCTCCTGTACCTACAAGACCTCAACAATGTAAGTTTCTTGATTTTTCATTTATTTATTTACCTTGTTTCTAGGTCATCATTTTGTGATGCGAAAGAGAAGGTATTGTGGCTTACCCGCTAAAAAGGGTAATCAGTATTGCGGGGAACATTTGAATTGTGGTCAAGAGGGTGATGTGGATAACAAAAGAATACCTTGTCCTTATGATAATTCACAGTAAAGTAGACAGCTTATTGTTTTCATACTGACTTTTAAGAAAGTACGATATTTGAAAAGGATCTCGAACATCACATGAAAAACAAATGTAATTCTCGTCCTCGAGAACAGCCATCTTGTTATGCTTTAAATGTCAATTGTACTTTACCCCTTTCTGCAGAAGAACTCGAATTTCAAAAAAAGATTTATTCTCATCAAAAATTACATGTTCAGCCATGGTTAGCTCGAGTGAAATTGCAGGAATTGAGTAGAGAAGAATTAAATGGGCTGATTGATAAAGTTATCAAGATCCATGATCAATTAGTGCCTCCTATTCCTATGGAAATATTGACACATCCTTCTACTGAACTAAAGAGGTAACATAGGCCAATAAGATTGCTCAGTTATTGATCTATCCCTCTGTAGAACGACAGTGACAAACACAAAACATTTGGATCAATT
Organism: Gilbertella persicaria; assembly: GCF_025201335.1. Taxonomy (NCBI): domain Eukaryota; kingdom Fungi; phylum Mucoromycota; class Mucoromycetes; order Mucorales; family Choanephoraceae; genus Gilbertella; species Gilbertella persicaria. Next base: position 133,545 of record NW_026251998.1, read on the forward strand.
GTCTTCTTTGATGGGCCATATGGAACAAAGTGGTATGCTAAAAGACAAGACAGCTTGTTTTGTCGAATTTGGTGCGGGCAAAGGTGATCTCTCTGCTTATGTCAAGCGAGCTGTGAATGAAGAGAACGGAGAAGCCACTTATCTCTTGCTCGACAGAAAAAGCGTACGCAACAAGGTAGATCAGACATTACTGGGTCAATCTGAACACAAGTCTCGCGTACAACGTCAATTGATCGATATTAAAGACTTGGATCTATCCAAAGTAGAATGTATTGCAGACAATCAAAAGAAAGTAGTGGCTGTCTCCAAGCATTTATGTGGATGTGCTACTGATATCACACTCAAGTGCCTAATGAACTATGTTCAACATGAAGAAACACAGGGACACACGTAAGATAAGATAAGATTGATATATGGCTTATCTATGTCTATAGTGAACCTATCTCGGGTATTATTATTGCTATTTGTTGTCATCAACTCTGTCGTTATGAAATGTATCCAAACACAAGTTATTTAGACTCGCTTGGCTTGACAAAGACTGAATTTGAAAGAATGAGTAAAATGAGTAGTTGGGCCACCTGTAGTAAAATCAAAGAAAATCAAGACGAACATGCAAACCAAGATGAAGAAGAAGAAGAGGAAGAAGAAGATGCAACCACGTAAGCAAGCATATATGTATATGTGTGTTTATGTATTTATATCCCTATTAGCCATCATTTTTCTGGTAGAGATCATAAAGAACGTACTGCTATTGGTTTAAAATGCAAGCGTGTGCTGGATATGGGTCGTGTTCAGTACTTGGAGCAATTTGGATTTGATGTCAGATTGACTTATTATGTTGATCTGACAACAAGTTTAGAAAACTGTGCATTGATTGCTACACCTAAAAAATAAACCTACTTTATTAATTTCTCAAGTAATGTCTTCCATGCCATCATATTCAATCGTTCTTCTTTTGGTAAATGCGTCTTGAAGCATAATAAGAGTTGTTGATAAGACTGAATGTAATCCTTACGATGAAGGTAGTATATCCAAGCCATTCTTGGTGTAGGGTATTGATTCAAGAATGGAGCGACAAACTGGTTGAATTGAGTGCTATAGTCTTCCACTAGATCATATTGATCTTCACACATAAGTATCAATAGATACAAACACTATTTTACCTTTTTGAGAGAGATAGAGTAATAAACAACTGAAATAAGGATATCCCAAATGCTGAATATATGCTAAATGTCTTTCTCTTTTCTTCTCAACAGACTGAGCTGAGGTTTGTACTATTTGAACAAGACTAGAGGCACCACCATACTTTTTTACCAATTTGCAAATCAAATCTTGATCTTCAAGTAGTCTGTGAAAGACAAGGTGGCGAGTATCTCGAAATATCTGATAAGCACTAAGAAACTAGATGAGTTTAATATCAACCCATACAACTTACTCTTCAGTCTTTTGTTTTGAAAGAGTGTTCAGTAAGAGAGAAGCAATATCCACCATTGGACGTAAAGAAGCTCTTTCTGAATGACCAAACTGCACAGTATCTTGGCTGTCCATATCAAACCCCTTGATCCATAAACGAGTCAAATAATCGCATAACATGGCTTCTTCAAGTAAGTGGCATATTATTTTGATTCGATACATACCTGCTATAGATGGTTGAGTTGTATTCATGTCATATTCAAGCGTATGTTTATCTTCAAAATAATGAGCTATAGACAATGCTTTCTAAGGAGAAATAATTCAGCTTGTGTTTTCTTTCATTGTTTACTTGCCACCATCAGTTTCATAGCATAATAAAAGAAATCTGTTGTTGGCTGTTCAGAACAAGCTTCGATGTGAACCATTTTTAACAAATGGACTACACTTTCACTCTATGCTTTTATATAAGTCAATGTCTTTCTAGTGAGATATCTACCTCTCTTTTAAAGAAATAACGTAATTGCTCTTCAAGATCTTGTATTTGACTTGAAGAAACAGAATGCATTATTTGAAGCAACTTTTTTCTTAATTCTTGATCAGGTTGACTAAAACAAGGCAATAAGACAATAATAACATAAAGTAGTATGTTACCTTTTAGCCATGTATTTTGATACTGTATGACAGACGATACTTGTCTCTGTTCTTTGAAATAACTTGAATCGATCCTGCTTAGAAAGCTATAACAAGTGTTAGACTGTCTTTATATCATACTCACTTACCCATGAGTATATATCATTTTCTTTCAAGACAGTATAGATTCTTTTCTGAAAATAGTATTGAGCACAACTAAATGTACTCAAATCCATATCCAAAGAGAGGAACCGGCATTGTCCATTCAAAATAGAGTTGGATAAATCTAAAGCAGCTCGAGATACATTTTCTTGATTTTGACGGCGTATGGGGAATTGTAAAGGAGACTTTAATGGGGAATTATTAACTCTGTAGTTTCCCATTGCTTCACTTACATTAGGTGCATCTCCAAAAAATACAGCTTGTTCCAACTTGGATTGAAAGATACGAGTATCACTTTCTTCCTATAAAGTTATAAATACATGCATTATCTCATCAGACTTACAATATTTTTAACTGCTCTAGCATACATATTACTACGATAATTTGTGTCAATGATAGACTACAAGTCACTTGTTATTTACTCTGTTAGCCATGAACTTAGTATCTTGTCAACATCCACTGTAAATCGAATGGCACCCTGTTGCCTTGTATAGATTAAGACTGTGTTCTCTTGCACTATTTCCGTATAAAGCACTTGATCTTGAACATAAACAGACGCTTCAAAGATAGATGTCTTGTCAATACTAGTAGCTATGACTGTATCTTTAAATGATACAAATGCAATATCTTTAGTAGAGATCAAATGTGCTTTTCTTTTTAATGTCGTAAAGGCTAAAGAATGACCGCATATAATGTGTGCTACTAAATGCTCTTGTTCTTTTTCTAATTGACACTTGATCACAAAGTACTGAACATAACCTTGCATATTTGGTAAACTATAGGAGATCAACAACACAATATCTCGGTTACTAGTAAACGATGAGTTTATCTTTTTCTTTCTTTTTGTTTTACCTATGTACATTCATGCCCACAATCTCGCATTGAAGGTCTTTTTTAACATAATAGTCTGGAATATGTTGTTTGATCTTGTTCTTAATTGTCTCTTCTATCATACAATGTGCTATATACTACACATAATTCATCATCTTATCACTTTCCTTTTGTTTTGTACCTGTATTTTATGCTTTTCCATGTTCCATAAATGAATTGCCTTTGTTGTGCTGATATAAGCAATAGAGTTTACAAATTGAATGCAAGTAATAGATCCATGGTCTTGCTTGAATTGTTCAGATAATGAGGGTATTTTGGAGAAATGATACGATCCAGTCAGCATGAATGCATCAAACCAAGATTGTTGCTTATAAAATTTAAACAACCCATCCTTATGACAAAGATAGATATCACCCGATACAGTACCTAGCAAGATTTGTTCCATATTTATCATCTTTACAGTAGTGATGCCATCAGTTATTGGGATGGTATAGTCTGATGGAAACTTGTCATGTTGAATCCATCGTATATGACCCTGTACACTCACAATAACACATACAAATGGATCCAACCGTACATCAAACAAAAAGGGTTGATCATAAACCATCATATCCTGTACTGATACTTCCATCTATAGGTTTGATGAGATTAGGTATAGCCCATGTCTGCTTACCTTTAATCCAGACTGATCCACGATCAACATGGCCTTGGTCAACAAGACATATAGCTTGTGTGTATACCATATTCTTAGACTAGCCTCAGGATCTAATGATGATGATGATGATATGATGAGATCGAGACAAGACACATTCAACATACATTGTTCTAGTTTTGTTTGTATCGTCTCGGGAATCAAGTTGTACCAACTTATCTCATACGCGTCTGTTTTACTGAGTATAGCCTTGTTCTTCCAAGACAGTCTTATATGATCCAAACTATGTCGAAGTGATGTTTCTTTTAAAGGCGCCTTTGTCAATAATTGTGAAAAGTCTTTGTTTGACATAAAGGAAGAAGGTTATCATGCAAAATAATTATTTTATCACCGCTTATGATGATGATGGGAACACTTTTTTCAGTATATTTTAATCAACAATTTTGGGGGCTTGCTTTTGCTCTGGTTCTGTTCTGGTTTTCGCTTTTTGCCTTTAGTGAATCATGAATAGCAGAGATAAGTAGGTACCCTCTATTAAGAATATTTACATGCTTATTTTTATCTTGTGAGTGGAAGAGATTGACTGCAATATGTGATTATCTCCAAAAATGATGCCCATTTCAACGATGCCGAAGCTATTAGGCACCTTAATCCTCTTATGTGATAAACAATGATACCCGTTTATTGTTATAAAACGGTTAGTTAAAAATAACTTGATAGATCATTATAAAATGACTGCAATTACTTTTTCTATTTTAATAATGAATATTTACGCAAAAGGGGTTGTTTTTTGGAGCATTGCCTTTTTCTCGGCACCTCACTGTGAATTTACAGACAATTTTTGTAGCCCTGGGTCGAAAGGCCATTTTGGTCAAATTGTATAGGTTGCTTTTTTTGTCTAAATCAACTCCAAACGTGCCATATATATTAGTGAACGTTGTTTGTAGGTATCTGAAATGTATATGTACTTATAAGCAGGGTGTATACTACCTTTGTGTGATTATACAAGTCCATGTGTTTGTCTGTTTTTTGATAAGTTCAATGTCATCTTTGACGTAGATTTTATGTCAATATACTTGCTCATTAGAAAAAGTATGATCACTTCAATAGATACAATTACTTCTGAATTATCTAAAGAAATCAATAACATCTTGTGCTAAAAGACACTGATTTATTATATATACGTATACTTCATATGAAAAGTAACAAACAACAACAAAACAGCATCAGCTGAAAAAATATTCTAACCAACTGAGCTTGCTTTCTCTCTTTTTACTCCCTCTTTATAGGATACTTACAGCTTAAATCTTTTTAGAGTCAATATATATATATACATATATTTTATCGGTGGAAATTAGAGTGCATGAAGTGTTTACTTTTATCACAAGTATTTTATCAGCTGATTACATTTCATTATGTTTCCTACGCAAGGAAAACAATAATTCATCATATACATGTAAATTAAAGATAAAAGATTAAATAATATCAAGAAAAAGTATTACAGAATGAACATAATTTAAAACTTGCTGAGAAGTTTATAACAGTTATTTTCGCAAAAATGGCACTTTTTTTGGGTGGAGTAAGACATGTTCACCGCCTATGTGCGTCTTCTCTCTAAGTGCTTTTTAGCCACATAGCAAGGATCACAAAAAAAAAAAAAAAACTTGTCTCTTTGTCCCTTTTTATCTTCTTTGATCCTTACTCTTCTTTTTTGGCTATCAATTTCAATAGTCAACTCTTCAGCGATGTCAACAACTTCAAATTGAGTATATTAATCTATACTCAGCCTCTTAGAACAACTCTTGTCGATATCTTCGAAGCCTTATTTTGCTATTTGGACATACCAAGTGTTTTTCTTTTTTTTTTTTTTTTTTTTTTTTTTTTTTTCAGAATGTCTAATAACATCTAAAGGTTAGTCTCAATTTCATTAGCTTATTCTTGACAAACATCATGAGTTTTTTGATAAAAGCTCAATTATTTACTTTGATCGACAATAACTACAGCTAATTAATAAGCTCTCTAACTTTTGAAGTCAATTGATTGTATTTATCATATCTCTGCATCGTTTAAAGGCATTTTTAATAAACAAAGGAAATAAATTGATTATTCTATGAGCGAAAAAAAAAGGGAACCCATATTCTCATGAGCACTAAGCAAACATAGGAACTGCTGTAGAATAAAGCAATTCTTGTCATCTCTATGATGAATAAACACACTCTTACATGCTGAAGACAATTATCGGTATCAATTTGATTTCCGATGTGTGTAAAACGATTGCTGTCAATATTTAGAATCATTAACTTTGTTACAACAAACAATAACATGCATGCGATATTTGTTCATTTCATTACAAGTATATGACAAAGGACGCAGAATATACATTAAAATTGTTCTAAGGGTGAACTCTAAAGACAACAGACAAAACGATGTTTTGAAAAGCCTTCAGTCTTCTTTTCAAGGGTAAATTGTCTCCTACATGTAGCCACTTGTTTTCAAAAAAAAAAAAATGCAACTGCTTGTATAGAATAAAGGAGAAACTTTTCTCACGCTTTATTTCTTTTTCTTTTTCTTTTCTTCTTATGCAGTCTATCTTTGATATTCAGAAAGAAAAAGAGGATTTATATGCTATTCTGAACTGCGTAGACACAAGTTCGGTAATATATACTGACTGTATTTTATTCTCTTATTCACCATCATGCAAAGCCAGAGCAAATAAAGACCGAATATAAACGTTTAGCACTTATACACCATCCTGACAAATCCCTTTCACGTAAGAGACACTAGTTGCAAGCTATGGCTGATATGACTTTGTTTAGAAACAAAAGAGTTTGAGCAAATCAAAGCTGCTTATGAAATTGTCGGCAATCCTCAAACCAGAGCACTTTATGATAAGTGGAGAAATAGCAGTCTAATCATTCCATTCTCTGAGTATGCTCAATTGGGCACACATGCACAGGTAAAAGAAACAGATACAAGTTGATAACTAACACATATCGGCAAGACGGTACACTGGCAATCATTGCCCACACAAATGACATTGACTAAAGACGACGATACAGACACGAAGAAGAGTCCATTGAAAAGTATACGCATACCCGCAACAGCACAACACTTGCCTACTGTCAATGTAGGCACCTCAGGATTCTGGAAAACAAAAAACTATACAATTCAAGAAAAACCTTAATAAAACGATCCAGAAATGAACATGCTGTTATGATCCTACTTTATTCAAAGAAAGGATTTAGTTTTCATCTTCGACAACTTCGGTTTGGAGACCTGTAAAAAAAAAGAATAAGAGATCACGTACTTATGCTACACACTCTTACCCTTGAAGTCAGCAGTGGGAACGTAGGTAACGTAAGAATACAACTTTTCCTTGGCATCTTCATCATCGTTACGCTTACGAGCGATACGGACACGGATACGGTGGTTGTTGTGCTTAACACCACGAGACCAGATAGCCTTGTTCAAAGAGGGATCAAGACGAACGTCCTTGGTACCCATAGCCTTTTGAGCGAAAGCCTTGACAGCCTTGATGGCGTGGGGAGAACGCTTTCTCAAAGAACGACCAAAGACATGCTTGTGCAAGTGAATGGTGTATTCACGGGTAACGACATCAGCGAGGGTGGAACGCTTTTGGGTGGTCTTTTGGTCCTTAGCCATTCTATATAAAATGAGTCATCCATCCATCTGTCAATAGAGACTTACTCTTAGATATGAAAAGAGGAGGATTCCTTCTGTTTGCCCCATTTCATCTTGCATTTGTTCACTCCATGCATAGTAGCTACTTGAGCATTTTCCTTTCTTGCTTGCTATGTTTGATTTGCCGCACAGGGAGTTAAATCCGGTCCGAATATTTTTTGACACTTAACTATTGTTCCCGACATTACTTCAAAATCAACGTTGAAGAAATCAAGATACATGCTCTCTGAAACATGCTTTATTTCTTACAGCATGAATTGAAAGAGCTCTTCATTGGTGAAATGCGCAATCTTTATCTATTTATTTATTTATTTTTTGGTGTGCAAAGCCATCCCAATTAGTGTACGGTTCATTTATGCAATCTGGATTATTAAAGTGTATGAAAGAATGGTTTTTTATACAATGATAAGGTTAAACATAACTTGTCAAAATAGAGTCCCTTTTCTTATAAAGAAACGAATATGTTCAAGACAACGAAAAGCCCTTTTCAATTAAACAATATGCATATTTGATATTTGGAAATAATGGAAATAGAAAAAAAAAAAGAGTAGCTTATATTAGCTTGCTCTACTCCTTTAATATCCTTAAGAATTTTTGTTTGAAGATAAATGGCGTGTTTTCTTTGTATTGTAGTCTAGAAGAAATATATGCATCATGTACATGATGAATTCTTTGAGTCTAAAAAAAAGTAGTTTTTTTTATACTTGCTGATAAATTTCTTCATGCCAAACACGCCAATCATACATTAAAGAATAGGTTGATAAAGCACAAACTTATTTGGTTCATTCTTGATGCTGATTTTAGATAAATTACGAAAAAAGGAGTCGTATGTTTGTTTATGTAGAAAAAAGTAAAAAAAAAAGTTTATATATTACTGCTCCTACAAACGAAAGAAACTTTACGCATTATGTTACAAGTCTAGAACGATCAAATATTTGTCTGGTCGATCATACTTTATGTACTACAAGTATGCTTTATATTGACATGATTTCTTTCTTTCTTATATTAGCGCCCTTGATTTCATTATTCTTTTTTTATAAACAAATGCTTAATTTGTCATAAATCAAAATGTCAGTTTGGATATAAAATCTCTGTAGACTTTTATTTTCTTTTGTTCTTTATTCATTTATCATCATGACACACTATTCGTATTCATCAGAACGATTGCCTAGTATTGCTATGTTGAACCATACCTATGTCCCATGTCACTTTAGCAAATCTCTTGTTGTATCTCCCCCTTTGACACCTCTTGTATCACCTTCTACTTCAACCTTACATGACTATAAAATATGCCTAGAAATAAAAAAGGCCACAGCAACGACAACAACATAAACATGTATGTCACTTTCAATTTTGCGGCTGGAGTTTCAAACGCTATGAACATTTGAAGCGGCACATGCTGGTCCATACAGGTGAAAGACCTTATGTGTGCCATTTCCCTAGTTGCGGTAAAAGTTTCAGCCGCTCAGACAACTTTCACGCTCATTACCGCACGCACACTAAAATTAAAAATGCTGCTCGAAAGAAGAAGAGCGATACAAGGCCAAATGTAACCACAGGTGATGATCCAAGTAGCTCCTTTTCATTATTGGCCAATCACTATAAACCTCAGCAACAGAACATTCTGACTTCAAATTGTCATGTTGCTAGTACTGTTGCGGCAAATGCAGCGGCAGCAGTAGTAGCAGTATCACAACAATTTGGATCTAGTAGTGTGTATTATAATACCCATTTGCATCATCACTCATCTTCAGAGGTATGTCTATCATAAAGGACAGCACTTATTTAATTTTTATATGATAAGATGATAGATTTTACAAGAAATAATCATAGTAACACAACATTTCAAAATTATGGCATGTTAAATTTTGATATGCCAAAGTGCTCTTCTTCTCCTCCTATTAGCCCAGTCTCTTCAGCCGCGTCTTTATCATTATTAAATCATGAAATATCACCACCTGATTCATACCAACCTTCACCTTCACCCAACCCAATCTATGCATTTCCTTACTCTGTTCAAACAGACATTCAGTACAGCACTACAAAGAGGTCCCAAACCAGTATCAAGTCACATGCATGTCCAGTACTACAATGTCTTCGCCGCTTCAAGAGACTAGAGCATTTGAAGCGACATATGCGCATACACACGCTGGAAAGACCTTTTGCTTGTACTTTTCCTGGTTGTCAAAAGAAGTTTTCCCGATCCGACAACTTATCTCAACATACCAAGACCCATCAAAAGCACCAAGAAAAGAAACGAAAAAAGAAAGAGTAACTGATCCTAATTAAAATAAAGAAATATACACTCTTTCGGAAAAGCTGTTTTGTATCATTCACAGTCTGCGAATGACCATATAAATCATCTTTTTTGCTTAGTGATAGAAAAAATGTTGGCACGTCATAGACTGTGTGAATCGCGTATGCTATGAGAGTAACTATGAATGCGGTAGGTTCTTTAGTGGTCTAGTATGGCACCATCAACCAAGATGCAGCGTTTAGCAAGCCATATGCTTCCCTGGCTTGAAAAGGAGACAGCTGCGACCCAAAAGGACTCCATCTTTCAAGAGGACAACGCCTCATACCAAGTTCTATAAGTTAAAGAGTATGGTTGCAACCTTTAATTTTTGGCCCGCCCAGAGCTCTAATCTTACTCCTATTGAAAACATTTGGCCATACTTGAAACTTCGTATACACAAGCGCAAGAGTGATATTAAGAATTTGAAACAATTAGAACAGGTATTGAGGCACGAATGGGAATATATTGATCCTCAATACCTTCATACACTTGTTTCAAGTATGTTTAATAGATGTGCTGCCGTCATTAAGGCTAGAGGAGAGGGGGTACTCTAAATATTGATTTTTTTACAATAAAACATGTCTCTCTTTAGTCCTTATATACAGAATTTGACACGATCCTTATTATAAAATAGTCACCTTAACGTGTATGCATTTCATTCTTTTTATATATATATATATTAGTGTAACTTTATTGACAATATTTTAAGCAACAATTAGATTAATATGCTGGAATTTATCCAAGCATAAGTTTAGTGCTCCTGTGGAATTCCACAGCTCTTCCTCGAAGAAGCATAACCAGTGATAATGCCATAGTGCTGCAAGGCCAGCTCCTATAGAGAATAGCACTTTGTCTTGATAACGAGCGTTATCTATAGAAGTCAAGGATATTAGGGCTTGTCACAAAGACATAGGTGTAGGGAATACCTTACTCAAATTAACATGAGCGAGGTAAGCTTCTCAGTAGCTCCATTTGAAGCTGTAGTCAGCGAACATATGAAACTGAGTTTCAGCTTCAGAACCAAATGTAGACTCAGAATTCGTATTGAATACATAGTTAGTACATAAACTTTCGTAGTTCATAATAATAAAAAGACTCAAATTATTTGATTCCACTTCGCGGATAGCCAAATAGCCACCTTTAGTGGCTTAACAAAAAAAAAATATGGAAATAACACAAAAGAGTCTTTACGCCTTAAAGAATTACTGAGCATACTTTTTTCTAGCAAAAGAAAAAAGTCGAGGATGGACTTTAGATTTACTGAGTAACTTTTAAATAAAGAAGAGAAAATCAATTGAAGACTAAGCTTGCTTGAATAAGATATAAGATAATGCTCTATCGATTAAAGAACTGAAGATATTTATACTAAATGAAAATGTCGGTTGAATACATATGGAAAGATTGATCGAAGTACTTTGAAAGAGCGCGGCTGACGTGAATCACTCAGCTCACAGCAACAGAGCAATGGCTGCCTTTTACAGCTTTTATAACTCCTTCGTTTTCAGCTTTTGCAGTATTATGTTTATTTCTTCGCTTCAGTTACTAGACTGGTGGTAGGTTTCCTCCGAAACTTTCAAAAGATCTTGATGCTTTGCTTTCTCTTTTGAGGATTCTGACAATAGTCAAAAATAGCAAGCTTCCTTTCTCTTTTAATGGCAATTTATACGACCAGCAGCTTGCTTCTCTGGTCACAAATGAGAAGAGGACAGATACACAAGAAAAAAGCAGAATTGTCATGACCATGAGTAGCTATGATTACAGCAACCGCTTTGACTTCATCAAAGATATGGCCTGCACTGGAAGCGAGACTACAGATTGCTTTACTAAATGTATTATCAATGTCATTCTTGGTATTGAAGCTAATTTGACCTCCGTGAGCATTCAACGTTCAGAGATGCACGTACAGTCATCTTTCATGCATCCTCTAATCCGTGGAATTTGTAAATATTCTGCCAATGTAGTCGCTTATTGTCCTAATCAATTGGGTGTAGCGGATGGTGATCTTCATCTCCTTTCTGGTAGGCCCGACTACCGAGTGGATACGTACTTGCCACCACTCTATACCAGCAAGTATACAAGTCTTTTCGGTGATGTTAAACCCTTATCAAGCTCAAGCCGTGAAGTCGATTTTTTGATCAACTTTTATAAGATCTGTATCTTCATGAAGCTTGAGCTTAGACATAGTACAACAAAGGCTCAGTTGGGTTTCAGACAGTGGGAGCCGTTGTTATAAGAACAACAAGCTTCACTATGCTCATTGGTCAGATTGATACCGTTTATCGAATCTGCCAAATTTACGAAAATCATTGTACTGTCCTTGGCTCTTCAAGCTTGAACTCTGTCTCTTCGGACATTCCTCGTTCGCCAACCCTTCCTTTCTCTGTCTTGAAAGCTTTGCTTTCACAAAACAAGACAAGGTCTTCTAGCTTGAAGAGAAATCTAGATCAAATATCTTAACTTCTTTTCTCTTCTCTTCTTTCATTATTTCTTTCCCCTTTTCTCTATTTATGCATTATCATTATTGTTTTTGGTTTTTTTTTTGTTCTCCTTTATTATACACTGACCTGAAATAAAAGTTAGCCCAGTTTTTTCATTCAAACTCAGTAAAAAAGATATCATGATCCAAAAGCCCTTTATATACTTAAATGCGCTCAGTTTTTTGTGGATAATTTGTTGAGATGTTTATTTCAAGATAATGTAAGCAGAAAAAATCATTACTTGATGCTACAGCCTTAAACATCAATCACAACTTAGTATTAGTTGGTCATATTGTGTAGTAGTATGCATGTAATGATTTGAAGCAATTATGCAATTGACAAGATAAAGTGGTATTCAACTACTTCCTCGTATCCATGTCAATATTTTACGTAAGCTGGTTCATATATGCTACTAGTTTGCTTCTCTTTTATCTCCTCTCTATTTTCTGCTCTTTCTTATAACCTAATGTAAGTAACAATACAAATATTGCTTATGTATCTCATGCTCTGCTTAATTTCCAGAATTTAATTTTTGCTTTATTTTTTTCCACACGATTTTTTTTTCAATAAAATGTATTTATACCATTTTAAAAACAAACACCTCTAAGAGGTGGCACTATAAGATCTATACAGCAGCTGTAGAGATCTTGTTTAAAAGACAATGTATATCTTGCTATAAATATTTTGCTGCAGTTCTATAGAGAGGTCTTGATAGAATAAGGTGCCTGTCTTTTTTTATTTCATTCTTGATACTTTGGATGTACTTGATCGACATGGATGCTCTTACACGTCTCATATCAAATTGAAAAGCTAATGTTCAGCCAAGGATATGGATGTGTGTACCTTCCGCCATATTCTCCTGAGCCTAAACCTATCGAGCAATTTTGATCCATGGTCAAAGGTGAGATGGAAAGAGAGAAACTGTCGAAGGGAGACTTTGACTTCGAGGATAGTTGATGCTCGTCTATTTAGAAAATCTTTGTGGATTTTGTCGATACTCTGACTCAAAGTTACAAGTATGTTTGAATAAAGAGCCTCTCTAAGACTGCACAACTGTGCAGTTGAAATCCTGATGGTGTGCAACCTTTATTTTTTGTTGACGCTATATTTTTTTTCTCTTAGTGTGCAGTCTATAATCGGAAATGGTGTATATTCCCCCCCCCCCAATCTTGATGATGCATTTACTGGGGGCTATTTTAAGCTTCCCCAAATTACCATGTTGGGGATACAGCCAAAGCTAACAGAGATTAGGAGGGAAGCGGCATAAAGTCCTAAACCAGTTTTTAGACCTCGGCGGCAGACCATTTAAGGAATCTAATTGATGGCTCCCGGATAGCGAGTCACACCAACTTCTAAATAAATAAACATATAAGCTTTTCAATTCTCGCTTCCTCTTTTTTTTTCATCTTTTCATCCCTCTTTTTTTTTCGTACTTATCATATGTCTGCCAAACCCATCAGAGAATATGATGGTAAGCTTTTGTTAGCTCACCATCTTTTGCGTGCACCTCTTGTAGGTGGTCAACAAGAAGGTGCTTCTCTTTTTACTCCTGCTGCTACTAAATTGGCTCATATCAATGTAAACACTTCTCTTTTGGGTGATGCTGCTGCTTTTAATGCTGCTTTAAAGCAACAACTTGATAATCTCGAACAAACACATCCTTGGTTGTTGACAGATAAATTGGTTGCCAAGCCCGATCAATTGATCAAGCGTAGAGGAAAGCATGGTCTCTTGGCTCTTAACAAGGAATGGCCCGAAGCTCGTAAGTGGATTGAAGAACGCGCAGGCAAAGAAATCAAGGTAAAGATTCGTTCAAAAAAGACAGAAAAAAAATTTAGATGAAATTACTATATTTGGAGGTTTGATCGCGCATATCTAACTGATAATAACCTTAGATTGAAAGAACGACTGGTGTTCTCAAAACCTTTTTGGTTGAACCTTTTGCTCCCCACCCCGATAACACTGAATACTATATCTGTATCAACTCTGTTCGTGAAGGTGACTATATTCTCTTTACACATGAAGGTGGTATTGAAGTGGGTGATGTGGACGCCAAGGCCTTGAAGCTTTTGATTCCTGTTGCCAATACTGAGTTCCCCTCATCCGAAACGATCAAAGAAACTCTCTTGAAGGATGTGCCTGAATTCAAGCGCGATGTACTTGTTGATTTTATCCGTCGTCTCTATGCTGTCTATGTTGACCTTCATTTTACTTACCTTGAAATCAACCCCTTGGTCGTCACTGACCCTGTCGAAGGCCAAACTCCTCAAGTCATGTACCTCGATTTAGCCGCTAAACTCGATCAGACAGCTGAATTTGAAGCTGGCCCCAAGTGGGCTATTGCCAGAGCCCCTCAAAACATTGGTCTTGCTGTTACTGCTGACTCACAACATGTGGATCAAGGACCACCTATGGAATTTCCCGCTCCCTTTGGCCGTGAATTGACACGTGAAGAAGCTTACATTCAAGAATTAGATGGAAAGACCGGTGCTTCTCTTAAATTGACTGTGCTTAACAAGGATGGCCGCATCTGGACCATGGTTGCTGGTGGTGGTGCCTCTGTTGTCTATTCAGATGCCATTGCTGCCTTGGGCTATGCTGACCAACTTGCCAACTATGGTGAATACTCTGGTGCCCCTACCGAAACTCAAACTTACGAATACGCCAAGACCATTTTAGACTTGATGACTCGTGGTGATGTTCAACCTGAAGGTAAACTTTTATTTATTGGTGGTGGTATTGCCAACTTCACCAATGTGGCTACTACCTTCAAGGGTATCATTCGTGCCTTGACTGAATTCAAGCAGCCCCTTATTAACCACAAGGTCCGTATCTTTATTCGTCGTGGTGGTCCCAACTACCAAGAAGGTCTTCGTGCCATGCGTCAATTGGGTGAAACACTTGGTGTCGAAATCCAAGTCTTTGGTCCTGAAACTCACATTACTGAAATTGTTCCTTTGGCTTTAGAAGGCAAGGCTACCACACTCCAATCGAATTCTAATGCTTCTTCTGGTAACTTGTTCCAAGACCAAATCTTTGGCTCTGCTACTCCTTCCGGCACTAGTACCCCTAAGCTTACGATTGCTGAAGACAACCAAACACCTACCAACCCCAGTGAACGCATGACCTACTTTGAACAAACCCAAGAAGAATCAACTGAATGGTACCGCCCCTTCACTTCCAAGACGCGTGCCTTTGTGTATGGTATGCAACCCCGTGCTGTTCAAGGTATGCTTGACTTTGACTTTATGTGTAAGCGTGAGACTCCTTCTGTTGCTGCCATGGTCTATCCTTTCGGTGGCTCTCATGTTCAAAAGTTCTACTGGGGTACAAAGGAAACCTTGATTCCTGTCTTTACTTCTCTTAAAGATGCTGTTGAAAAGTTCCCTGAAGTCGATGTTGTTGTCAACTTTGCTTCTTGTCGTTCCGTCTTTGATTCTACACGCGAAATCTTTAGCTACTCTGAACAAATCAAGACCATTGCCATCATTGCTGAAGGTGTACCTGAACGCCGTGCTCGTCAATTGTTGCATGAAGCAGAAGCTCGTAAGGTCCTTGTGATTGGCCCTGCCACTGTAGGTGGTATCAAACCTGGTTGTTTCAAGATTGGTAACACGGGTGGTATGATGGATAACATTGTGTCTTCCAAGCTTTACAGAGCTGGTTCTGTTGGCTATGTTTCCAAGTCGGGTGGTATGTCTAACGAATTGAACAACATTATTTCTCGTACAACCGACGGTGTGTATGAAGGTGTTGCTATTGGTGGTGATCGTTATCCTGGCTCTACCTTTATTGACCACTTGTTGCGTTATGAAGAAGACCCCAACTGTAAGATGCTTGTCTTGCTTGGTGAAGTAGGTGGTGTTGAAGAATACCGTGTGATCGAAGCTGTCAAGAACGGTACTATCAAGAAGCCTATTGTCGCTTGGGCCATTGGTACTTGTGCCAAGATGTTCACGACCGATGTTCAATTTGGTCACGCTGGTTCCATGGCCAACTCTGACTTGGAAACTGCTGATGCCAAGAACAATGCTATGCGTGCTGCTGGTATTGTTGTGCCTGAGACGTTTGAAAAGATGCCTTTGGCTCTAGCTGACACTTACAACAAACTCGTCAAGGACGGTGTGATTCATCCTAAGGCTGAACCTGAAATTCCCAAGATCCCTATTGATTACTCTTGGGCTCAAGAACTTGGCTTGGTCCGTAAGCCTGCTAGTTTTGTTTCCACCATTGTGGACGACAGAGGTCAAGAATTATTGTATGCAGGTATGAGAATCACCGATGTCTTTTCAGAAAATCTTGGTATTGGTGGTGTGCTTTCTCTCTTGTGGTTTAAGCGTAGACTTCCCGACTATGCTTGTAAGTTTATTGAGATGGTCTTGATGTTGACTGCTGATCACGGTCCTGCTGTGTCTGGTGTAAGTATTATAAAGATGTTAAAACAGAATGGGATATTGACGTTGATGGATAGGCCATGAACACAATCATTACTACCCGTGCTGGTAAAGACTTGATTTCTTCTCTTGTGTCTGGTCTCTTGACGATCGGTGAACGTTTTGGTGGTGCTCTTGATGGTGCTGCTACCAACTTCACCAAGGCTTATGACAGTGGTTTAACGCCTCGCGAATTTGTCACTTCTATGCGTAAGGCAAACAAGTTGATCCCTGGTATTGGTCACAAGATTAAATCTCGCACTAACCCTGATATGCGTGTCGAATTGGTCAAGGAATACGTCAAGAAGAACTTCCCCAACACACCTATTCTCGATTACGCCTTAAAGGTTGAAGAAATCACCACAAGCAAGAAAGACAATTTGATCTTGAATGTTGATGGTTGTATTGCTGTCTCTTTTGTTGATCTTTTACGTGGTTCTGGTGCTTTCACTCCTGATGAAGCTGAAGAATACATGCGTATCGGTACTTTGAACGGTTTGTTTGTGCTTGGTCGTTCCCTTGGTTTCATTGGTCATCATTTGGATCAAAAGCGTTTGAAGCAAGGTCTTTACAGACATCCTTGGGATGATATTTCTTACCTTTTGCCTTCTTTGGATCCCGAGACCTTGGATCCTCGTCGTGTCAATGCTCGTGTGAATGTTCAACCCAAGCAAAAATAACTTTTGTAATTTAGATTCACTATTGTAAATTCTTTTTATTTAAATAAACAAACATGTAATACAGCGCATTTTATACGTCATACATTGGTGAGGATGATAACTTGGAGCACAAAATGTCGCTTGAATTTAAATGCCCGTTGGTGATAGTCAGAGTAGAGAGAGAGAGAGAAAAAGAAAGAGAGAGAGAAAGAGAAGAGGAGGGTAAATATTGGCTTGGATAGTGTTTATGTTCACAAAGATTAAGAGGAAAACCAAGTTACCATACTGTTTTTAGTAACAATGATGAAACGCACGTTCTTTTAAATAGCTTCTCTTTTTCTCTCCTTTTTCCCTTTTTTTCTCTCTTTCTTTTCTTAAAAAAATAAAATGGCGACATTAGAGGATACATCGGAAATCACTGAAGAAATTAAAGACAGCTATATTCGTCAAAATTTACCTGTGAGGCGTCAGAGTCTTATTGTCTACCAAGACAAACTAAGATCCGAACAACAAGATGAACAACCGAAAAGACACGCAAGTATGATGGACTTGTCAACAGCACCCCATACTACCAACAGACTCTATAACAGCAAATCAATGAATTCTCTATCTCCTAAAAAACATAACCGACCCAATCCACCACTTTCTATTCAAATTGATTCTCAAACGATACAGACAAGCAACAGTAGTCAAAGTAGTGGAAGCAGTTCTTCTGATTTCTTTATGGACACTCTTTTTGAAGAAGAACCACAACAGCCATCTCAAAGAATACCAAGATTTATTGGTAATAGAGCCATAAAGGGGGGGGCGTGTGGAGCGGGAAAAAGGGGAGAGCATATTTTTTTAAACTCACAATATAAATTAGGTCGTCTTAAACAAAGTAAATCGGACACAACTCACAGATACAACCCTACAAAAAGAAGACCGTCAGATGATACATCGAGTCCATTAGCACAATCATGGAACGATATGTCACAACCCCTCTTTAGACTAAAAAATGTATTTTCTCGTCTACAAACAACCAATAATAACTGTGATACTAGAAAGCGCACATCTATCTATAGTCAGGAATTACGAAAACGAAAAAACAAATGGACAGATAAAAAAAAGTCGGCGACTGTCTATACTGCCTTATTATCGCATGTATCCAGCGAATTTCTAAAGAGAATACAGTTATCTGCTATTGCTTTCAAAGACGGTATTCAATATCATGATGTCTTTAGTGGATCAGTAGCTGTGGTAAGTGATTTCGTCTTCTTTTTTTTTTCTCTTACTGATGTCCCTTACTAGGATTGTATTCTGGAAATCTTGAATACAAATGATCGGAATTTGGCCTTATTAGTGGGACGTGCACTTGAAAACCAAGGGTTTTTTCATCATGTCAATTATGACCATCGTCTAAGGGATTTGGAAATTGAACTTTATCAGTTCCAATATGTGAACAATACAGTCTATGATGCATTACCCACTGCCAGTTCCAATAAATTATTGCCACTTAAAAAGTCAAATCGAAAGCATGGTATATGAACACTTGCAACAGAAAGAAAGAAAGAAAAAAAAATCTAATAGGTCTATTAGTGCCATCGATTTGCGAAACCTTACCGATCAATGGTGTATTTTCTGTTCTTACGGATTGCTATTCGCCTACTTGCACACGAAAGAATCCGTGTTATAGCATCAGTTGTCCTAGAAAAATGACGAAAAACAAGGTTTGGGTCATTCATGGTTCATTACAGCATACTTATTGAATAGAATGTACAACGTCCTTTGAGTTCTTATTTTCTTCGGACAGAACAAGAGGTATTTTGTATTGACTCATTTTTTTTTGTTTATCATTTTACCTAGTTACAGCTAAGGTCTTTATGGAGACATTCTGTACCTTTGAATATCGTATTGGGCACCAATGATATTGAACAAAAACGTCAAGAATGCATTTATGAACTCATTTACACAGAGGATGATTTCACAAGAGATTTACACTATGTTCAAGATGTAAGACACCAACTGTTTTCTCCAATGACTCAACGCTTTCATTTAGTTTTGGATTGAACCTCTTTTACATGGTGATATTATACCTATCGAAAGAAGACATGAATTTATTACAGATGTCTTTTGGAATTGGGCAGATATTGAACGCATCAGCACAAACTTGTCCAAAGATCTCACGCTAAGACAAGACAAACATTCTGTGATACCTTGTATTGGTGATATCTTATTGGAACATGTTGAAGGGTTTGAACCATTTGTGATTTATGGTGCACATCAAATTATTGGCAAACATACATTCGAATTAGAAAAGAAGAGAAATCCCAAGTTTTTACAGTTTGTAGAAGTAAGGGTCCCCACAAAAAAAAAACTGTGTTACTCACTATGCATAAGAAATTGGAAAGACAACCTGAATCAAGGAGACTAGAGTTAAATGGTTATCTTACAAAACCTACCTCAAGGCTGGGACGATATAACCTGTTATTAAACGCAATTCATCAATTAACACCTAAAGAGCACAAAGACTATCAAGATATTCCTAAAGTGATTGATAAGATAACACGGTTCTTGGTTCAATTGAATAAGCGAGTAGGTTTATCAGATAATGCATTTCATTTAGAACAGATATCCAATCGTATTTTAGCCCCCAAGGGACATGTAAGCTTCAATATTTTTTTTTTTAGAATGTATGTGACTCATCTCAATAGAACTTGAATTTACTTGATCCTAAACGTCAACTCTTAATGAGAGGCAAAATGAAAAAGTGTGGCCAATACACAAACAAGAACACAAACCATGTTGTCATACCTTCATTACTGGATATTCAAGTCTTTTTGTTTGATCATTACCTTGTGTTTTGCAAGATTAAACATCAAGATGGACTTGATTATTATAAACTATACCAAAAACCTATTCTAGTCAAACATTTACATGCGTTTATACCACATTCTGGTAAGTGTACTATTTTGATTGTTTATATATATATATATATATATATTTATGCTCTTGTAGTGATTATTCCCCCCACAAAATCATTCAGTACATCACATATCTATAGTAAATTATCGCCCAGTACTTTTCAGAACAGTATTTCTGACATGACTCCTCCTCCACAAACAAAGACCCATGTGTTTCCTCTTAGTTTTTCAAACAAACAAGATACTTCTCCATCACCCATTACTTTCCTCGTCTCTACAGATTCAACTCGACATGTGTGGTTAAACAAGATAGAAGAAGCACAACAGCAACAATAACAACAATAGGATTGTACATAAATAAAAAACTAGACTTTAATGGCATAGACATACTACATATAGACATAAATAGGGTATATATATATATATAAAAACGAATGGAGTTGACAGCTTCTTCTTGTTTAGTGGTTGGCGTGGGGACAATGGTTTTCATGAGAGAATTGAGTAATATCGACGCCACATTTAGGGCAAAAATTATAGCCACTGTGATGATGTATGTTGAGGATATATGGTTGAATAATAAACATATTGAAGGGAAAAAGGTATATGATGTATATAGTGTCTGTATTTATAGTTGTTTTCTTGATCGGTTGATTAAAGCATATATATTGCAATTTATTACAATTCATTATTTATAGAGCACCTTTCTCCTATAAAAAGTGAGGGACCCCGTTCAACCCTTTATTATGAAAACAACCAATTCTTTCACTCTCCTTATGATGTTACACACTCATTTGAAAGCCACAGTCAATATATAGAAAAGAAAAGGCAAATACGTCATAGAAACTATTAATACTTTCACAAGATGGTAATACATTTGATTGAAGAAAATAGTCTAATTTTATTTAGACAGAGGCTTGAGGAGTGGGTTCAACAAAGTCCTTGGAGGCCTTGGCACCAGTATCATCACCAGCAGCAGCGGCACCACCGTGAAGAGCCAAGAGAGCAGAGACATCGAACTTGGGAGCCTTGAGGATCTTGACCTTACGAGTGTAGGTGTTTTGGAGAGGGTAGATACCTTGACAGGCCTTTTCGATGCGGACAGCAATGGCATCTTGAGCGGATTGAGAAGCAGAGGAGGTAACCTTAGCAACCAATTCCTTCAAGTCACAAGCAGAGGCTTCTTCAGTCATAATCTCGAACATCTTCTTACGGATTTGACGGATTTGAGCAGAAGTAGCATAGGTGGTCTTCTTGATTTGGTTACGGCGACGAGCAGTGAAGGAGATGGCAAAGAGACGGACGAGGTAACCGTCAGTGGTCTTGACATCAACGAAAGCTTCAACCAAAGATTGCCACTTCTTGACCATAGAACGGAGCTTGTCGGTGGTCATGTCCATACGGTAGAAGTTGGTAAGACAGTTCTTACCTTGGATTTCGTCAACCTTCAATTGGATCTTACGGAAGGAGCGAGATTCGTCCTTGGAGAGATCACCAAGAGACATTTCGACAACACGACCTTGGAGGGAGTCGTTGGCGTTACGGAGACCTTGAGTACGGTTGACAAGAGTCTTACCGACTTGACGGACATCGAACATAGAAGGAGCCTTGATATCGTACCAGTCCTTACGGGTGAAGGGATCAACACTACACAAGATAATTAATAAGTGTTCTCGATAAAAGAGTATTGCATAGAAATTCGAATGAGTGTTGTCATGTGTTGCACAGGTCATGTCGTATTGTTCGCTTTAAAATCCAACACATCAAGTACTGTCCACTCGTTCAATTTCATATGCTAAAGTTGTTTACTTACACCTTCTTCTTCAAACCCTTCTTTCCTTTACTAAGACGCCTATCATGGTGAATGAAGGTTAATAATCACGCACTTTCATCCATGTCGAATAAGAAAAAAAAGATTGCTTACTTGTTCTTGCCAACAGCTAGAATAAAAAAAGAGAGAATCAAACAGACGGTTAGAACATGTTATCTAATGGATGGATGGATGCCTGATGCACGTACCCATGATGTACTATGGATTAAAAAGAGGGATTATAGGGTTGTCAGCTTGTCATTGATTTAACTCTCGTAGTGAATTTGTATCTTCGCACTGCTCGCACATTATTTTCAAACCCCGTTTAGTGCCTTTTTTTTTTTTTTTAAAAAGAATCACTGTCACTGCATGAACATACACTGAACTTGAATTCCTTTAGTTTACAGTCAAGTAGAACGAAAGCAATGCACCATTCATCTGATATGGCATGTTGTCGTCTCACTAGTGAATTAAAAAAGAACAGCTTATTTGAGTAATTCGTAAGAAACGAGAACTGTGTTGCTTTGGGCATTTGCCTACAGTTAGAAAATGGTCACCTATTCTAGTCTAAAAATGAATTCTTGCATGCAAAATAGTCCCTTTTCAGTGACACATTTGACTTGGAAAGCCAAAGGAAAGTAAGGTTGACAATTGTTTTCTTTAAGATTGCCGTCTTTATTCATTTTGTTATAGTCGACGTTTGTTGGATTAGCAATGAAAGAAGGAGGTACTTTTTGAAAAAGATAATAGCTCACTTTTTTGGCTACATCTATTGCAGTATGTCTTATCTACAAAAGGGTAAAGAGTGTGTCTTAACTGTACATCGTCTCGAATCTATGCACTAGAGCGGTTTGTTCTGATGTGTTTCATTCTTTTGAAGCTTTGTAAGGAAAACCATCTTTTGCAAAAAAAGATAATATGGTTTCGCGTTTGAGGGGATGTATGCTCAATTGATTTGGACTGTATCTATAAGCAAATAGAGTATTCGACTTGGGAGATATATTGTCAATGAGTCATCGAAGACAATCGCATGCATCATCTAGTTCATCCTTGGTGAATAGGTGTGCCTTCTCAAATAAAGCTTTGACTTATTTGATTTCTAACCAAGTCATTGTCTTTCTCATGTGGGTTGAGTCATACAAGATGGTATTACATCTGTTTTCACAGAAAGAGATAAAGATGAGCTTGATGTAAGATACACCTCGCGATAAGTTCGAAAGGAGTATCAATGTAGCAAGAGCTGTTGCTGTTGGAATGGAAGAGAAGACGTTGGAAGTTTCCCTTGAAAAGAATGCCATCTTTAGATGTCTCATGCAATATTAGGTAAACTGAAATTGTCTCTAAATTCAAGAGAACAGACCATCTGTTTATTATGTCTGCGCTCTTTTATCAAGAAAAGAAAAAAAAAACCATTAGGAGGTTTCTCAGTGGCTTATGGAGAGAGGAGAGAGAGGAGAGAGGAGAGGATCCAATTGTCTACGTGACTTGAGTCACAGTCACAAAATCAACGAATTTTTATGAGTGTAGAGTGCGAGTGCTTTATTTTTCGTTGCATATTCTTAAACGCGTTTCTTTAAGATACAAAACAGGAATATGATGCTGACTTATTCATCGTATAATTCATACATTCTTGCCTCCAACAGTCTGCTACTGATGGCTTTTTTCTTGGTCAATTACTACGCCACAGCATGGAACATGCGTGCGCTTGAATACGTGTTGAGTTTACGCCTTGTGGTGATGTCAGGCAAGTACATGCTTATTTTGTTACTGTTGACCTAATATGCCCTTTAGAAAGAATTGTTTCAATGATTGCTTTTATTAATATCTGGTATGCCTCTAGGGGTATTGCAAACCCTTTCTTATCCTTTGTTGCTTTTCCTGTTAAACAATACTACTTGAGTAAGTCGATTGAATGTATTTATTGTATGTTATCTCACTCTGTATAGCTGCTGGACCTCTTTCAACTGCACTTGAAAAATTTGTGCATTCTATTCGATCAGGTAAACGACAAAGAATGATAAACACGCTTATTCATCCATCGTTTAGAATCCATCTCAAACAAGCCAACGCCATCTGTACCATCAACACCAACTACACCTGTAGTGAATGAAGAATCAAAAGAAGAAGCCTTTATGAAGTTGTTTTCTAGTCCTCAAAACAAACCACAAAAACAACCTTCTTACACTTTACCACACGCTAAACCCAAAACTGGATTAGAACCTGATCATTCTTTTCATACTGTATTTAACCAAATGTTATCTGCAACAACAGATCAATCTAGTATTCAGCAAAGAAATGTAGCCCAAGCTGAACTTAGGCAATTGTTTACCAATGATGCTCATTCTACTTGTACTAAGCCCATTACGATGACAAACAACTTGGTCATGACAGAACAACAACAAGAACAACAAGAACAACCATCTCATGTGCCTAAACTTCAATATACACCTTGTGTTCGACCTCCTATCAAACCCTCTCAACACCGTGAACGTCTGTTGTGGTTCTTGTCTCCTACTGCTGAAGTAGTAGAAGACTTCAGAATTGAACAAATGATTCAATTTCAACAAAACTGGCATAAATTCAATGATCGTACTTCGCGTGTACACTATGATAAAATGACAGATGTAAAGTATATCTTTGTGTGTTATGACTGATCCATATTGCATAGATTCTATTAAGCAAGATCTTTAAACCTTTGGCTGAATCCATTCATATCTATAATGAAATCCTTGCTTCTACAGGCCGTAATTTAGCCAATTGTCCTCCTAGTACAGCCATGTTTTCTTTGATGATGCCTCATGTAAGTTTAGTTTTTGATGATGAATAGCCTATTCATGATAATAGACCTCTACCATTGCTTTTAATATTCCTGAAATTGAAAACTTCATCAACATCAATGGTTATGCTAACCCTGAAGGAAGACAGTATGTCATGGACCGTATCAAGGAACTGGCTTCTAGTCATCGTATGGCTGCTTATCGTTTTACACCTAAAGCGCAGGGTATGCCTACAGATGCTCAGATCATTATCCATATCTTTACACATTATTTGAGTATCAAAGAACCTTATGCTATTCCTCCTTTGGTTCCTGTAGAAGGCGACTTGTTCAAGTTCTTATTAATTTATGTCAAGATTACACCAGAGTAAGTTTAGTTTCTTATGAGTTATATGCTTATCCTCTTTCTTTATTTTAATAGGTTGGATCATTGGCGATTGTAGATTTTTATAAATAAACTATATTTTTTTTTTTTCTTTTTCTTTTATTATTTTTACGAACATGTTCAAAAGACAGTTTCATTCGACGCGATCTTTGTTTTATCCTCGGGGCAACATAAAACCTCATTGGGGTCATTATGAACGACTTGTGCCTGCTTCTTTAGGAATCACAAACGTGAGACAGATGCCTCGTCGTCTTGTTCCTTCTCATATTGCTTATCCACCTTATGCATTTCAAGGCACTTCTTCTCATTGGGGACCTGATGTTGCCATGATCCAGACTGATCAAGAACACCAAAAGATGTATGCAGCATGTCAATTAGCCAAAAAGATCTTACAACTTGGTTCTACCATGTGTCAAGTAGGCATCACAACCAATACGATCGATCGTGTTCTTCATCAGGCTATAGTAGATCATGGTGCTTATCCTTCACCACTCAACTACATGGGGTTCCCCAAGAGTGTATGCACTTCTATCAATAACGTGATTGCCCATGGTATTCCTGATGATAGACCATTAAAAGAAGGTGATTTGATTAACATTGATGTGACGGTAAGGTGCGTTGACTATCACACACACACATATATAACTGACACATCGGCATAGGTTTATTTGGATGGCTATCATGGCGATACATCAGCTACTTTTCTAGTAGGACAAGTGGATGAGAAAGGAAAGGCATTGGTAGCATGTACAAAAGAGGCACTAGATAAAGCCATTGCTATTTGTGGACCTGGTGTTCCCTATAAAGAGATTGGCAGAGTGATTTGGTAAGTGTATGTTATGACACTGCATATCTTAAACAAGGGTCTAGTGAACATGCTTCTAAGCATGGATTTACTGTATCTGATGAATTATCAGGACATGGTATTGGTAAAGAATTCCATAGTTTACCCTTGATCTATCATCATGGTATGTTCAATCATGTCTTTTGTTTATTCATTTCTAGTAGTCAATGATGAACAAGGCAGTATGGTATCAGGCACTACATTTACTATTGTAAGTAACAAAACAAGTCATGGTGTCTGATGACATGTAGGAACCTATTCTATGCCAAGGATCAGCAACAGGTATTATGTGGCCAGATCAATGGACCATTTCAACAGTCGACGGAGGCAGAAGTGCACAATTTGAACATACAGTAAGCCTTTGTTTCTCTCTTAGCTTATTTAAACTAACATTCCTATAGTTATTAGTGGATGATGATGGAGTACAGATATTGACTGAATAAAATAAAATCGCAGTATCATGATCATGGGGTCTATTTAATTGGTGTTCCGTCATTACGACATTCTTTTTTCTTTTCTTTTACTTTTATTACGATGAAATTACCGACTTTAACACTTGTACTTGTTACTGTGCTTGGATTAGCCAATGCTAGCTATTTGCCTGGTTTAGTGGTTCAACAGGATGATGTTGGATTTACTTTGGGTGATTCTACTAAATTGATTACTAGTTGTGGTGATGATAAAGACATTTTAAGGTAAAATACGAGTCTCCATCATATACGTATTCACAAACCATAGTATTGACCATATTGGTTTATCGCCTGATCCTCCAGTCAAAGGACAAGACCTTCAGATTGATTTCAAGGGCTATTTGTCCGAAACTGTGCCTAATGGTACGGTTGTTGATATCATTGTCAAGTATGGTGTTGTCAAATTGATTCAAAAGACATTTGATTTCTGTGACAAAATTCAAGAAGTGGATGAAAAGTGCCCTATTCCTCAAGGTGAATTGACGTTTACCAAAGTAGTCTCTTTACCTAAAGAAATTCCTCCTGGAAAGTACACAGTGCATGCTGAAGTATACACACCAGAAAAGAAGAGAGTTACTTGTCTTATTGGTCAAACAGTCTTTCCTCGTACTCGCTTCGAATAAGCGCTCTTTATTATTTTTTGATATTTGGAATAGCTAGTTTTGCTTTTTCCTTGTATTTGTGTTGTAAATCTTCAAGTGTTTTTTCAAATAAATGTCTTATGGTTTCTACTTGTTTACTATAATCTTCTACTATGCTATTCAACACATATTGACCATTATCTAATAACAAAATATAGTCAGGCATATGTATATGTTTTATGGACCTCAAATACATACCTGATATAAGTGTGTCTTTGTTGGGTAATTCTTTCGAGGGTTGTTTGACAATCGTATAGTGAGGTAACAAGTCCTGTTGGAGTATGTGTGAGTACAAGGCAGCATTGGATTTTGACTTACTTTATAAATGTAGTCTTGTAATACAAGATCGCGAGGATCAGCCTGAATTTCTTCAGAATCTGAACTGATATCCATGTCTTCAATCTCACCATCTTCCAAGATATGTATCTGTTGTACTGGCAAATACCCAAGAAGATACGACTGAGGCAATTCTATGGTCGATCGAAATTGGTATTCTTCTGTTTTGTGGGATAGCCATGAAGCAACATTAGCAGCCACTTGAGCGTTCAGTGTTTCATAGGCTGTCACATCAGGCCATTCATTCTCCTTTGTAAACAAGGTCTTGAATATTTCTGACTTGAAGACAGCAGTAGACATGCTATAGTTCTTAAGCAATTCAAATGCTTTCATCTCTACTGAACCCAAGGCAATCATCCAAACAATAGGCGGTGGTTGTCCTTGCGTACCATGGAGTTTCTCAAACACGTCTCTTTTACGGGCAATACGCACATCCAAGCACAACACCATATCAACAGAAGCATTGAATTCTCCGACTGCTTGTGAGGATCTTGACATGGGCTGTGGTTTTGTCCTGACAACCACACCATATTCGCCATCCCATGTATCGTCCAAGGCATAATTCAATCGTGTACAGCACAACCGAAGATCTGCACGGATCAGTTCCCATAAAACAGCTTCGTCATTGATGTCTTTTGTGATGATGGCCAGATACAAATCTTGGTCTTTTAGCTGTTGAAGTAAATGATACACAAAACAAGTTTTGCCTGAATGCGACCATTGTTCTTTGTAGTCGAGGTCAATCATGGAAGTAGGCAAATTGAGTGCTTGAATGGCTCTGTCGAAATTGGTGTTGAAGAACATGGAGGCTTGAGCGCGAGAGTCGCTGACAATCACATTCGATTCTTGGACTTGGTCGGGTGTGCTAAAGATGGGAATGATAGAGGTTGGGTATGCGTAAATAGGTGTGCCTTTTGTTGATAGATCTGTGCTGAATTGATCCTGTTTGTACCAAATTGAATCTGTGGATGAAGTGGGTGGTTGTTTTGGTTGAGTATTAGATTGCTCTGGCTGTACAGAAGGTTGCACTGGTTGAGTATTAGACTGCTCTGGCTGTACAGAAGGTTGCTCTGGTTGAGTATTAGATTGCTCTGGCTGTACAGAAGGTTGCTCTGGTTGTACAGAAGGCTGCACTGCTGGTGGTGGCGCTGATTGTGTTTCAGCTGGTACTGATGGTACTTCTACTGGTACTGATGGCATGTTTTCTACAGGTGCGATAGTCTGTTCTACTTGCTTAGAAACAGGTATTGAATTACCCTGCTCTTCTTCTTCTATCTCCATCAAATCACTCATATTAAACTCTGATAATTCCTTTCTTCTCTCTCGATAAGCTGATAAATCAAACACAATCCCTTTAGGACCTGAGTCTTTAGGCTCTGTCTCTGTATCTGAATCTTCCAGAATATCCAAATGATCCACTGACAAGAGCATAGGTGCGTCTTCGGACGTAGGTATGTTATCCATATCAACATCGTCTAGATCTTTGAAGACCTCAAATAACTCGTGGGTGATGGGTTCTAAAAGCAATGGGTTGGCATTGTGTTTATTGAGAAGAGTAGATGAAAGGCGTTCAATACGTGCTTGTTCACTCAAGAATGAAGCAAGTTGGGATGAATCTAATGATGCAGAGATGGGTCTTGAATTAGATCTTTCTTGGAAAATCGGTAAATGCCCGTTCAAGAGTGTCATTGTAAAGAAAGAGAATAAGAAAGCATGGTTACGTGACGTTTGTTCTTTTTTTATGAATAAAAAAAAAAAGAATGCGCTACTTTAATTCTGGGCTGGGTGTTGTTGAGTGCCTTGGTCAGGGACATTGGAGTCCTAAATCAAAGACTTTTTCTCTTTAAAGCAACGAATTGACAATGTTATCTCCACCTTTCATGATTAGTTATAAGTACACTTTAGTTATGCTTTGGTTGCGTTTTCTTTTGATTGGCCAGAATCATTTTCCCAGTTTCGCTTAGGTTTCGTTTGCATGCTTAATGTCTCCTAAGCGATATGAGCAGCTTTTTTTTATCTGTGAAATTCCCTCCCAATTTGTGCTTTTGTTCTCATGTTTTTCCTTTCTTTAACTATACATTAATCAAAGAGTTGTTTCAAAAGACATGTAGCAACACAAAGAAATGCTTTAAATTAGGCATATAGATATACATTGAAATTGGGACTTTTCTCGCGAGATTTCATTGAGCCATGCAAATAAAATTGTAGATTTAAAGCTGAATGTATATTTTACTATAGAAAAAAGAAAACGGGTAATTCAACTGGAGTTGTGAGTATATAGTAATCTGTAACATGTTGAATGCATATGCTAATGGACACCTTTCATGTAGTATCTATCATAAAGTTGGAGTGCATTTCCTTCGCACTTTAACATCTTCATACGCAAACATCCCT
The DNA here is from genome assembly GCF_025201335.1 of Gilbertella persicaria. Lineage (NCBI taxonomy): Eukaryota > Fungi > Mucoromycota > Mucoromycetes > Mucorales > Choanephoraceae > Gilbertella > Gilbertella persicaria. The sequence continues at coordinate 163,356 of NW_026251998.1, forward strand.
TTCTTTAGCTTTAGGAAGCCAACAGCCTATCTAATATGACGATCTGTGTGGATAAGCAGCTTAATAGTACATCACTTATATTCATATAAAAAAGATACCAGCCAAATAGGTGCTTCCATAAGGGAAAAAAGACAACGGTTCATAAAAAGCTTTGTTTTTTTTGTTACTAACATAAAGGTCGTCTTTAGAGTTGATTTGGACAAAAAAAAATGAGTGACCTGCTTTTCAATCTTTTTTTTTTTCCTTCTTAAATCACAGAGGAATTTACAAAAACGCGTTTTCTTTATACAAATGTCATTTTCCTTTGGAGCACCTGCAACTACAAATACTTTTGGTGGCTTCGGCACATCTCAACCAGCAGCTCCTGCCACTACAAGTACGTTTGGTGGTTTTGGTACTTCTCAGCCAGCAGCTCCTGCCACTGGTTTTGGAACAACAACAACAACAACAGGTTTTGGAGCACCTGCAACTTCTACTCCTTCCACCGGTTTTTCATTTGGTACTTCTCAGCCAGCAGCCCCTACCAGTGGCTTTGGAACAACAGCGACAACAACTTCTACTCCCTCCACTGGTTTTTCGTTTGGGGCAGCCACAAGCACTGCACCTTCATTTGGAACCACTACAACAGCTATTTCCACAGCTCCTTCTACTGGTTTCTCATTTGGAACATCTGCAACCTCAACACAACCCACCACCAGTCTGTTTGGCACAACAAATACAGGCTTTGGCGCCAACCTATCTTTTGGTAACAAACCTACCGCCAATGTGTTTGGTACAACAGGCGTCAATAACCAACAACAAAGAGCACAACAAGTCTATCAATTACTGACTCAAGTCGATCAAGAAGAACGGGCTAAGCTTCAACTTTCGATTGCCAGTGAAGACTATAAGCCTGATAATGTATGGCATGCACTTGCTCTATTAAAGTCTTGGTGGAACCCTGCTTCACCCAATTGCCGTTTTCGACATTACTTTTATAATGTGGTGCCTGCTGACCAAGTGCATTTGTATCAAAAACCCGCAGATCATGATCAAGCAGCATGGGATGCAGCTCAGGCAGCCAATCCAGATCCAAAGACCATGGTACCTGCCTTGGCTGTCGGATTTGAAGATGTTGATAAACGTATGCAAGAACAACAAAAGATGAGTGAAGCTCATACTGCTAAATTGGCCGAAGTTCAAACATTGTTAAAAGAAGTTCAACGAAAAGATCAGCTAGTAACAGCAGTCAAATTAGAAGAATCTAAACGTAGACATATGCAGACAAGACAACGTGTGATTACAGTAAGTGAAAGCATCCTTTTTATGATGTCACTCAGTGTCTTTTACTAGTTATTGAAATATGCTCAAGTGTTGCGTAACAAGGGCTTGAGTATTACACCTGAAGAAGAGAAGATGCGTGCACAACTTGAGGGCATGCAGGATCAATTAGAGCGTTCAGAACAATTCCATGGCAAATTAAGTCAACTATGGGCTCAATTGCAATTGATTAAGGAATCTGGGAGAAAGTATGGTAAAATTGATGGTGTTGATGAATGGGATGCTGTGAGTGAAGAAGACATGTCTGGTATAACAAAGGTAGGTTAAGGATACCCTATCAACCCCATTACTTAGGCTCTATTAGATATTGGAAGAACAAAACAATGGTGTACAACATATCGTTCAAGTACTTGAAACGGATGAAAAAGAAGTTGATCAACTTCATAAGGCTTTGGGCCATCAATACCACACTTATTAGTCAATAAAGGCATCTAGAGAAGTCCTTTCCTTGAAGATTGTTCAGCAGTTCAATAAGTCACATGACCTATCCTCTTTTTGATGCTGTCCACATGGATTTTTAACTACTGAGTTTTTATCTCAAATTAATTTTCTTTTTCTCTCTGAACCATCATGTCAAATATCACAGAGATTATACGAAAACGTAAGCTTCTTAAAGACATGAGTGATGACTTACTTTGATTAGGTCTGATGGACACCATCAGGTCTATCCAGCCACCAGGCAAATGGAAGATTATTGTGGTTGATTCAAAAAGTATTCAGATCATCAATGCTGCTTGCAAGATGTATGATATTCTTGAAGAGAATGTAAGTTGGATAGGATCCCATCTTGATTTATTCATATGTTATAGGTGACATGTAAGACAGACACATTGATACGTTATTTACATCTATAGTGGTTGAGAACATTGAAAAGAAGCGTCAACCTTATCCTTCTTTAGAAGCCATCTATTTCTTAACACCTTGTCGTGAATCTATCTTGAGACTGGTAGATGACTTTACTACAAAACCACCCACTTATAAAGCAGCCCATGTTCATTTCATGAGTGGTAAGAAGTGTTGTATCAACGTGGGATTGATCATGACTAGGTCTTAGTGATGAGGTGTTTGCAGATTTGAACAAGAGACTCAAGGCAACTGGTGCCTCACAATATGTCTTGAGCCTAAAAGAACTCTACGTTGACTTTATGGGTGAGTGATCACGATCAATTCAATTCAAACTCACTCGACTTAGTGAATGAATCCTCAGTATTTACTGTTGAGCCTACCACTAGTTTCTTGTCTACCTTTGGAGACATAGATCCTGAAGCATCCCTTCGAGTCACGGCCAAACAGGTAACCTAGAAGCATGTGTTCATTTGCCTAAATTATAAACAGCTACTCTCTGTATGTGCTACACTAGGTGAGGACCCCATCATTCGTTATCAGGCACCCATGGAGGGCATACAAGCTTCTCCTGCTGCTAAATTAGCACACATTGTTCAAAAAGAAATTGATTATTTCTGCCGCATTAACCCCAATTTCCCTGTAAGTGAATGGCATGGGCATCCTACATATTTACATACTTGTTAGCCTCCTCGTCATCCTCCTCAACCAAGAGCAACGTTATTGATTGTGGATCGATCCATTGACCCTGTAGCACCCTTACTGCATGAATTTACGTACCAAGCCATGATCAATGACTTACTTGATGTGCAACCCACAGACACAGGTATCAAATACACGTATGAATTCAATCAGGCAGATGGCAGTATGGGCACCAAAGAGGTTGTGTTGGACGAAGAAGATAACGTGTATCGATCCATTCGACATATGCATATTGCAGAGTGTTCTGACCATCTGATTGAGAAGTTTAATGAATTCTTGGCAGAGAACAAAGCAGCCACAGGCGACAGAGACCCCACAAAAGATTCTGCCAAGAGTCTCAAGGAAATGAAGGACATGTTGACCAATTTACCTCAATTCCAAGACATGAAGGCAAAAGTAAGTCATGGTCAAACGCGTATTTATGTATTGACTGTATCTTAGTATTCGGCTCATTTGAGCATTGCACAAGAATGCATGTCGTTTTTTGAAAGACACAAGTTGAATTCAGTAGGTAATTTAGAGCAAAATATGGCTACAGGCGAAACAGCAGATGGAGAGACACCCAAGACCATTGTGCTTGATATGGTGCCCTTGTTGGACGATCCTCATGTGAGTCCGGTAGATAAAGCACGCTTGTTGATGTTGTATATTATTTGGAAAGAAGGAGGTATCTTTGAAGATGATAAGCGCAAACTACTAGAACATGCTAAACTCAAGGGTGAACTACGTGATGCGATTCACAATCTGCCTTTGATTGGTGTCAAGTTAACACGTATTCGTAAGCCTGAAAGATCTTCTTTTCTAAAGAAGAGAAGACAGAGAAGAAGCAAGGATGAAGAGACACCTTATGAACTATCTCGCTATATACCCATTTTAAAGAAAGTGATGGAGGTAAAGCAAAGACTGTATGTTGAATACTAGAGTTCTCATCAACACTCTCTAGGCACATGTCAACAATACGTTAGATCCTAAGCAGTTTGCATTTACACGTCAATCCGATATGGACTCTTCTGAAGATTCACCTGGACAAGGCGGTATTCCTACCAGTGGTGTCTCTCTTCGTACGACGAAACCTACATGGGCCAAACGAACCAACAGTACCTCTGTAAGTCGAAACAAACAAAAACAGAAAAAAGCATCTTATGTTGTGTATAGGGCATGCCTCGCACTACCACAGGTGCTAAATTGATTGTGTTTGTTATTGGTGGCGCTACTTATTCTGAAATTCGATCTGCTTATGAAATTGGACAAACATACAATAGAGACATCATTCTAGGCACCACAGAAATCTTGCGTCCTACTACCTTTGTTGAACATTTAGGTCAGCTCAAACAACCTTTACCTCTTTCTCCTTCTGTGATTCCACCTTATGTGGCACCTCCTCCTCCTCCTCCTCTTTCTCAGCCTAAACCCAGTCATGAATCAATCCATAAGGCCACCTCTCTCATGTCACAGTTACATGTCAGTACACCTTCTCCTCATTTAAGCAACAAGAGCAGCAGTCTCTCTCTCTCGACTGTCTCTGACCAATCAACCCATACAGAAGAAAAAGAGAAAAAGAAAAAGAAAGGATTAAAACGATTTTTTAATGAATCAATAAACTAAGCCGTCTTTTTCACTCTAGGTTTGGGTAAAAAGTGATGTGCACCTAAAATCAGAGGGATAGCCAAATGACCCAAGAACCAGACACTTTTATAAGCCGTGAATGATTTACCGACCTTCAGGAGTTCAAAGCCGACTACAGCATACGTGATGGTCAATTGACACGTAAGCCAAGCGAGGGCTTTCCATGCATAAAAGTACACTTCATTTTGTTTGGTATAAGGTTGAACAACAGGCAAGAGACGGGCACGAAGGACTTGTTCGCATGCCACATAGAGAAATTCAAGCGCAAACGTAACAAAGTACATGATATGAAAACCATGCCAAATGGCCAAAAAGAACAAGGTACCGAATTGAGAGGCTTGTTTGTTACCAAGGAATTTGAGACGTTTAAAGACGTAATATTTGGACCAGAGATTCGTGTTGATATTAAAGGCACTGATGATATGGTCGATGGAAGTCGCTGTTTCATAAGTGGCAGGCAATGTGTTAGCTAAACCGCCAAAGAGAGCATGTCCTTCTTCATCGTCCCCTTCATAGGAAATACCATAAGCTGCAGTGGCACCTACACAAAACATGGATTTAATTTGGGGATGTGGGTAACACACACACAAACCTTACCTTCTGTCAATAACCAGATACCAATGTATTTGTTGTAAGCGAATTTACCAGCAACAACAAAAATCAAGGCACGCTTCAAGAATCCAAATGACTGGTATTCTTCAGTCAACAGATAAGAAGTAGAATAAGCAGCACCCACTGTTTGTTGCAAGGCCAGATAGACAACGGCCAAAGCAACACAGCGAATCACATAGGCTGTTTGAGCACGCTCTCTTTCCTCTTTTTGTTCTAATGTCAAGTCTAAATAGCTTGTTTGGATCCATTTCTTGAATAGCGAATAAGAGAATTGAGGACCCACCAGGAAAGCAGAAGGAAACACACAATAAGCCAAAAGTTCAACAAAGGTAGGAAGGTGCGTCAGAGGTGTGTCAGCCAAGAAAGACAAGGGCAGAACCACAGGCGGCTTCTTATCGGCTGTTTTTCGGATGGCTGTCTTGTTCGTCTCACCTGTTTGAACAGGACCAGCCATGGTCACCCGTTGACGTCCATCATAATAATCAAATGCGAATCCCATCATACGCAAACACAAAATACATTGTGTCATGGTCCAAGTGATATCATAATCATCTGTCTGCATAAAGTAATAACCCAACAACAAATACAAGGCATTCAAGATCCACACACCTGTGGCTGCTAATTTACGGTCACCGAGTTGTTCACCGACAACAAGGCAGATAACATAACTAGCGCCGACTGTGATCAATGTATGAATGATACTGAACCCATTAAAAAAAAAATTGAGTGCGAGACCTGATAATAAAATAAATTGAGTGCGCTCTTGAGGTGTGGACGCATGTTGAGTCGAGAATCGTGTGTGGTATAGATTGGCAGTAGGATAAGCCAGTACCAATGTGAGTAACAATCGAAGTGTAGGTTCAGGTAAACCAGACACTTTACTCAACACGCTTGTGATAGGATTCATCATGATGAAGAAAAGGTTAAAAAAATAAATCATCCCCCCCCTCCCTATCCTTTTTGTTTATGACTGTTATCACAGACTATGTGTAACCATTATGCCGAGCTTTATTGTTCGTAATCATCTGCTTGAAATCGAGACAGTTGCCATTTAAAACGAGTCGCTGTGCCTGGATAAAGATTGATGACTTGTCCCTTTGGGTTTTTGTACCAAGAAGTACATGTATGTGTCCAAGAAGTGCCTGTAAACCGAGATCTTAATTTGGCCATATAATCGCTTTGTGCTTGTTGTTTGGGTTCAATCCATCTCGATTTAAACCAGATTTCCTTGATGCATTGGATAGCGTAATTCACTTGCCTAAATAAGCATAAGTGGTTTGAGTTACATTTGATTTATACTTGCGTTTCAGCCATCAAGACAACAGAAGTATGGCCTACATAAGCATAAGGACCCAATAGCATAAAAAAGTTGGGAAAGCCATGGATCGTTGTTGATTTATACAGTTCTGGTAACTCTTGTTCCCAGAGTTCTGACAATGATTGGCTTTGTTTGCCGATAACTAGTGGTACGTTAGGTACAGAGCATAGGCTATTTTGCTACACTTACTCTCCATACCACTCAACATACCATGGTTGGTCTTAAATCCAGTACCCAAGACCAAAATATCCACTTGTTTTTGAGTGCCGTCTTCTGCTATGATAGTATTATCCTGAATTTGTTTGATAGGTACATCTACTATGGAGACATGGGGCTGTGTCATGATCTGATAATAATCATTGGAGAAAGCACCTCGCTTACATCCCACAATATAATCTGGCTTTAATTTCTCTACCAGATCAGGACGCCCTAGTCTCTCCAACGTGTTTTGGTTTCCTTGCCAAATCTTGTGCTCAAAATACCGCGCTAGAAATGACTGAGGATAACCCAAGGAAACCCAAAGCAACTCAAACTAAACGCGATCAGTCCATTGAGTTTTCGAGTGCAACATACCAAGAGATAAAGGGTCCATCGATAGAATGTCATCAAGAAAGGAAACTGTCTAAATGCATTCTTGACTTTTTCAGGCACAAATGAAACAAATTTTGGTACGACCCAAGGAGCTGTTCTTTGAAAGACACTGAGATCAGCTGCCTTACTGGCCAAGTAAGGTAGTACTTGAATAGCACTAGTAAAGGCAAATGTCTCAGTCTTTTTTTTTTTTTGTTTTTTTTAATTTGCTTTTACCTTGCTCCACTACCTACTAAGGCCACGCGTTTACCTTGATAGTCTAAGGAACTATCCCAATTGGAGGTATGAACCACTGGACCTTTAAAGTCATGAAATACACTTGGTATGTTGGGTATCTGTAATGTACCTACAGCCGAAAACAACAGATCAAAATAAACTCTCTCAGTCACTCCACCGTGTTGGATGTCAAGTTGCCATTGTCTTTTGTCCTTTACCCATGTTGCCCTGATGACTTGAGTGCCTAATTTTGTATGTGCCATCATGTTGTATTTAGCACTGGTGGTCTCTAAATAATGCAAGATTTCTGGCTGAGGACTGAATGTCTTGGACCAATCTATCGAGTGGTTAATCCAATGTCAAACGAAAATACCACACTTGCTTGGGTTTAATTCAAAGCTATACGAATAAATATGACTTGCTACATCACATTCACATCCAGGATACGTATTTTTAAACCAAGTTCCTCCTATACCTGTGTTCTTTTCAAACACAGTAGCTGTTATACCAAGTTGTGTCTTAAGCTGAACAAAGGCACAAATACCACTGAACCTAGGATAGCTGAATAAAACAGAAGGTTTGTGCCTTGAGATGGTGCTTACCCTGCGCCTATAATAGCTACTGTAGGTTGATTCATAATAAGAAGAAAAAGAAGCTTTAAGAAAAGAATGATTTATATAGGTGACATGTTACACGTGTCTATATGCACTTTTAATAATAAAGGAGTATCATTTTACGATTTAAAATGATCGTCCTTCTTTAATAAACAGGTATCTGTCTCCCTTGATGTAAAAGGGAATTCTGCTTTTCCTTGCATAAAGAAGTATGATTGAGTTTGAAAATACTTGATAGCATTGTCTGCCAATAGTATCAAATGGCATGGGGGGAACTCGTTAGTTGCACTTCCATGTGATATCAGGCATTCTACAACTTACATGAACGAAAATCTTTTAAAACTCAGTTAATTCAGTGCCTTCCTTGGTTCTCCGAAAAATACCAGACGTATTTCTTTCTTGTTTGTTTCATTCACCAATGTCCACTACTTGGAGTATACAACAACTGTTTGGTTTACTTGATCATAATCAAGATGGCTTGATTGACACTCATGATCTTGTTGCCATCTGTGCATCACCGAATACACCACTTTTATTAAACAAGGTCAGATCTTGTATGGCTATCTTTTGTTTATATTGACATCTTGAATAGAATACACTGTTGGAAATACAGACACAATGCGATACTCAATCCCATCGATCCATTCCCTATACAGAATTTGCTTCTCTATTAAGCCAGAATGCTTTTACTGAAAAGATTTCATCGGAACAGCTCGGAAAAATCATGAATATTGTTGTAAACTATACAACATCACCAGAAACACAGTCTTATTTAGCCTCGGATACCATGAAACATTTGATTGCTGGTGGCTTTGCTGGTGCAGTGTCTCGTACCGTCGTGAGTCCTATGGAAAGAATGAAGATATTATTTCAAGTAAGCCAACTCTTTTTTTCGTCTGAAATCACATGAATTCATTGCCTTTATCAGGTACAAGGTCCAAATATGAATACGGCCTATACAGGCATATGGTCCACATTAGCACGCATGTGGCATGAAGAAGGTTGGCGTGGGTTTATGCGTGGTAATGGTACAAATGTGATTCGTATGATTCCCTACAGTGCTTCTCAATTTGCGGCTTATGAACAATTCAAATCCATGTTGCTCGAAAAAGACAAGGCAGAGCTCGATACGCCACGACGATTGATAGCAGGTGCATTTGCAGGCACAGTTTCTGTAGCCTGTACGTATCCCTTGGATCTTGTCCGTACACGTCTCTCAATTCAATCAGCTCATCTGTTAAAGGGTGCAACACAACAGTTACCGGGTATTATGCCTACCATGCAACTGATCTATCAAACAGAAGGTGGTATACGTGGTTTATACCGAGGATTATGGCCCACCACATTAGTAAGTAGGGTACAGTACGAATGATGATGACTCATGACCTATCAAGGGAGTGGCTCCTTATGTAGCACTGAATTTCCAATGTTATGAAGTCTTGAAAGAATACTTGATTCCTATTGAACAAGATCATGGCAACATTCGAAAGTTGTTTTGTGGTGCATTAGCAGGATCCATTGCTCAAACCATTATTTATCCTTTAGGTAAAGATGATCCTAGGTAGGGAATAGTTCACTAACAATAACAGATGTATTACGTAGACGATTTCAAGTGAGTGGTATGAATAATGTGGATTACAAGTACAATGGTACATGGGATGCACTTAGAACCATGGCTCAGAAAGAAGGTATAAAATCACTGTATAGAGGATTATTGCCCAATTATCTTAAAGTGGCACCTGCCATGGGCGTCACTTTTTATTCTTATGAATTATGTAAAGAACTACTTTATGCCAAATAGACACACACACATATATATACTTATTTTAGAATCATGTACACACTACCTGTTAATACTTATTTCAATAAACGTCTTTTACACTTTATTAGGAAAAGATTTTGTGTAGAACAATAAAATATTAAATTCTAGAAACTAAGCAGATTGCAAGAAAGAGCACAGAATAGAAGGGGCATGACGGATCAACAATATGATCCAACCAATACTAAGCTGTGACTAGTGCAAATAGTGGCTACATCAAATATCATTTTTGTTATGCTTCACGGTTTACAGTATTCTACTTTAGGAAACTTATTATTCATACATGGAAAGCATGCAATTTTTATTCTTGATTTCAAAAATCATGAAAAGATATTCAATATTTTTTTTTCTTTCTTTGTGCGTCTTCTATATCTTAAGGCTAGAAAGATCAGCTACAAGTTGACTAGGATCAAAGTCCCAAACAACCACCTTGCCATCTACACCACAAGTAGAAAACTTGGTCACATGATCACGGTCACCTTCATACACACGAATTTCACTATCAAAAAGTCAATACATGCATAACAACCAATGAGACACTTACTTGATGGTGTTCTGATGGACTGTGTTCAATGTGGTATCATTCTCAGTTTCACCGCGGGAATCCATGGTCTTGAAACGGGACAAGACAGAAGCAGTACGGGTAATTTTTTGACGTCCTACATCAAGCGAGCCAGAGTAATGCCAGTCTTGACCATCTTTGGTTTCATACAAAATGGGAGCACAGTCATAACCAGCAGCCACAATCTGTTGTTCTGTGGTCCAGATAAGTGAGCGGAAAGGAAGGGTGTTACTGGCGATGGGAACAGTGATATGGTTGCCATCTGCTTGTGGATAGACCACCTGGATGGAAGAATCATGGCCTGCAAAAGCAAGAGCATCACCTGAAGGAGAAAAGGCAACAGCATGCACCCACCCACCAAGTCCACTGCTGAATTCACCGCAGACCGTGTTGAAAGGTAATTTGTCTCCCCAGTTAGTAGGTGTAGGTCTAAAACAAACAGATCAATCACGGGATGACGACGCTCGGTCTACTTACTTTTTATCAAGGCCCTTGATGAACGATGAAAAGACGCGAGCCTTCATATCAGCAGAACCAGCAGCCAACAAGACACTGTTGGGATGCCAGTCCAAGGAAAGGACAGTACTACGAATGGGCTTCTTCAAATGCTTACTGGCCCACCAATCATTGTCTTCTTCGAAGTAACAGACGGCAATACAGCGAGCACCACTGGCGACAGCAAATTTTTCTTCGTTGGGAGACCAGCGGACAAAGGTGGCAGCACGGTTGATACGCAACAACACAAGCCCTGGTTTCCAAATACCACCTTCGTTGGTCCAGACATAGGCGTTTCTGTCCTGAGAACAGGTCACGATACGGTTGGTGTTGGGTGCAAAATCAATACTGGTGATGACCTTGTCATGCTATCCTCTAATGTGTCAAATGGTAATAATCACATCAAATACTTACGCCCTTTAAAGTCGAGTCCAACTTGGAGTTAGAGTGACCATATTGATAGATTTGAACATCATCGGTGTTGGGACAGACCACCAATTCTACGTCATGCTGAGTAAGATGGAAAACAGAAAGATGCCTACTTACGGTCTTTGTTAAAGGCATGAGCAGTGATGGGCGCGTTGCCGAGGTCATAAATACTGGGAGAAGACATGTTTTAACTCGAGAAAAATAAACAGTGTAAAAGAGGACTCTTGTCAGTCAACTACAAAAAATGGTGTTATTTTTCAGAGTAAAAAGTAGAAATGAAATTTCGCCTCTTTTTTTTTTTTTGAGAAAGTATAACCAAGAGGTTTGGCTGGAGAAAAAGATTATGGTTAATGATTCATTAATAGAATAAAGTAGACAGCTAAAGTTGTGTATGATCATTATACTTGTAGAATTAAGTCCTCTTGTCTTGAAAGTTCATCAGTTACCTATGTTTTCTTATGCCACAAATACACCAAACGGGTATCTTTCAAATGATGTAATTATCTGGTATTAAAACAATTGATGCTCCGAATGCGTCGATTTAAGCCTGGTTTATGCAACGTTAAAGTAATACTATATTTCTTTCTTATTGTAATGAGTCAGCCTGCTTCGAAGATAAACCTAAAGTAAGCTATTCTTTTACAATTCAACGTTTTTCTTAGTTAAGATAGCTTCCAAGATATTACCAAGATTAAAGTGGATGCTATTGGTATGATTTACATATATATATATATATATATATACAATTGTTTACATTTTCACCATAGTTAATGCAGCCAACAATAGTTTGCTTGGAGGCGGAGGAGGTATGTTGACTAGTAAGCATATTCACTGACTAATTATTCTAATAGTGGATGGTGCTATTCACAGGTTTGCTTTTGGTTGTATTCAATGAATTGAAATTGATATATGATGAATAATTAGAGCTGCTGGGAAAGAGTTGTTAACAGAATGTCGTACACTTGGAGGATGTCCTGATGGAGTAAGTCATGAATCGAATATATTTTATTAATGTTGTTTTTTCTTTATAGGAAGCTAGAATAACAAAAGGTATAACATACAAAAGCATTGCATTTTACTGATTTTTTGAATAGGATACAACTTGCCTTCAAGCTGTATGTTGTAAAAAAAACACAAGTCCGTTTTACTAACCATTTGAAAATCATACAGACGTCATTCATACAGTGGGTCCACAGTCCGAAAATCCTAAAGTATTGTCCAATTGCTACAAAAACTCGCTTTCTATTTTGGAAGAAAAAGGATTGTCTTCTATTGCTTTCCCTTGTATTGCTACAGGTGTTTATGGTTATGATAACGAAAAAGCAGCAAATGTTGCTTTAAGCACTGTGCTCGATTATTTTAAAGCAAATACGTCCACAAAGGTAACAAAATAATTCTTTTTAGAATGCATATAAATTTGTGTTTTTTTTCTCTAGATTGAAAAGGTCGTGTTTGTCTTATTTAATGACAAAGACAAAAAGATCTATAAAGGTAAGTAATGATGATAGTTCACTATGCCAAGTATTTATGAAAATAATAGAACTGGTACCCAAGTATTTTCCAGGTGCTTCTGTTGACCCAGTTCAATTGTAAAAAAAAAAAAAAAAAAAAAAAAAAAAAAAAAAAAAAAAAAAAAAAAAAAAAAAGCTTGTGTTTTTAATAAAAAAGAAAATCTTTGATTCGCAATAGTTCTATCTTACAATATGTACTTCACTTGTACTTAATATACCTTATCTTACTAAGATCATTTGAGCTAGTAGCTATTTCTTGGATGAAAAGAAAAAAAAGAAAATACATAAACTATCTAAATGACCAACATGAGACAAGATATGTACTTTTATCTTTGACTATTATGGCGCAAATTTCTTTCCTTCTAGTTTCAAACAAGAAGCTTACTTGTCAATTTCAATTGCATTTGTTTTTTATATTTGGGAAGCTTCGATATCTGACCCAATGCTTATTTCGGGAAGTGACCATTGTAGCGCAAATGTATTCGAATCAGTTCATTTCAGCGCAAAGTATTATTGTTTTTTATACGACATTATACCTCTTAAAATAAATGTGCCTTCTGTTTCGGAAAATGTATGCATATAAAATGAGTGTAAAGCCTGTGTATACATGTGTAAAGACTCTAAATACCCAAAAACTATGTCTACTGACATGTACAATATTTTTGGACTTGTAAAAATGACCGAAAACCACTTTTGATCAAAGGGTACTACTCATAAAAATTGTTAATTTGACAACTTTCAGTTTTCTTTTTGACACTACAAGACGAAAAATAGAAGTATTGACAAGTGTAAACATTCAAAATAACCGCTAAAGACTGTATTTTTTGATAAATATTATTTTTTGCTTATTGTAATATACTTTCTAATGTTGTTTTGCTGCTATTATTGCTAGATGAATCGTTTGGATCAACTCACAGAGGTAATTGAAGACATGTCGCATTGTTTTTTGGCTACCTTGAATCAATTGGACCTTAATCCTCTCTCGCTACTGGCAAAAAAAAAAAGAACTTCACTCAACAATTGAAAATTCTCTTAATAAAAGAAAAAAAAAAAAAAATTCAAATCGAAGGAAAAAAGAACGCCTCATAGGGGGCTCGAACCCCTGACATTGAGATTAAAAGTCTCACGCTCTACCAACTGAGCTAACAAGGCTGTTATGCTTGACGGGCTACTTTATAATATAGATTCGTTAATTAAAAGTTATTTGATCAGGTATTTTAGGCGATTTGATTGGATAGTATCTATGAATATCTTCTTGATTGGAGAATATTTAAACAACGATGAAGACTTCGCTTTTTCTTTTGAAGGTTTTTGTCCTACACTTTTACTACAAGACCAAGATCAGAACTTATTTTCATCATTTTCTTTATGCAATACACATACTTCTTCAAATCAAAGTAATATTTTTAGATAGTTTTTTATTCAAAAAAGATAAAAGTGTATGTACAAGTGATAGCTAAACGATAATTTAAGCTGCTTTCAGTTTCTTGACGCTTGTGTTTTCTTCATTAGTTGGCATTGTCTTTCGCTTCATGGTCATCATGCCACCAACTTTCATGTTGTTTGACGAAGAAGGTGTCTCAGAAGCATTCGTATTGGCAGCAGACTTCTTGGCCAATGCAGAAAGACCTGTCTTCTTTTTCAATCCACCTACCATCATTTTGGATCCAGTGGCTTTGGGTGCATCAGGAACAACTGACAGAGGCTTCATGTTCAAACTGAGTTTAATGGGTTCTTCGCCTTCTCGCTTTAATTCAGTCACTTCTTGCTCCACACCTCCTTTAGCCTCAACTGATTTTGACGCTCTTTCGATTTGTTCCTTGAGTAGTTCCAATTCACGTTCTTCATCGTCCTTTTTAGCACGTTCCATCTTTTGAATGGCTGCTTGTTTAGCTAGTGTTTTGGGGCTATTATCAATCCAAGAAATAAACAGGCCTCGTTCAGTTTCGTCGACTCGTAAAATACCCTGTGAGGCCAATGTTCTACAGAAACCAGATAATGAACTCCATCGAGTAGCGTTCATGTGAATATGTTCCTTGTGTGAAATGTATTCTTGATAGACTTTGTTGGCCAAGACTCTTTTGGTACCATGTGCTCTGGAAAGTAAACTCAAGAAATCCTTTTTGAATTCTTCTGAATGGTTGTGAATAAACTTGCCAGGATTAGCTGCCACAACAATCATTTGTCGTTGATGGGACTCAGACATGATGTGACACTTGAAGCCGTTTTCATCACGGCATTGTTTCTGACAAGCTTGACAGTAAAACTTCAATTTTTGAAGACCTTTTGACTATAAATAAAAACAATGATGAGTCTAGAAACATGGCATCAAGCTACAAACATACCTTCATTCGGTTGGCAATAGCCTTGGGTGACATGAACTCTGCTTTAGGCATCCTGATTGTTTTGATTCAATGAAAAAGAAACCAAAAGAAAAAAAAAATATTATATAGAAAACTACGCAAGTTTTTATTGGTTCAGACAGTTCATAAAAGGAGAGTTCGTACTTTTCGTTTTTCTTTCTGTATGAGCTGTCCTAATTGTGGAGGTACTCAAACAGACATCAATGAGCTAGACGGATCTACATGTTGTCTTCAGTGTGGCACAGTCATTGACGATGCACCCTTTAGGACAACGCTCGATGAAACAACAGGCCGTTTTACTGCCCGAGAAGCAAAGGTAAACCAACTTGTCAAAGCGAATAGATCACTAATTGGTTATGCTTTTAGGAAAAGAAAACAGTGCTATTAGATAACTTTCTGAAAGCAGCAGCCTTTTTTGAGCTTCCTGAGGACTTGATCGCAAGAGGAAAAGAGTTGATTAAGGAACATAAACCTAAATTGAAAACAATTCACCCGAGAGAAGTTGCCGTGTATATAGTTTATGCTGTCAGTCATCAATGGAAACCTTTTTGGAATTTACAGGATTTTGTTCAAGTCTATCCTATTCCACTCGATATTCGCTATATAAATAGTGCTCATTCAATTATCAATAAGGAAGGACAGATTGTCAAATGGAGAACACCACAACAAGATCTAGAAGGGTTTATTCTTCGTCTTTATCCCATTATTGTCAAACAAGTATACAAAGATAGTCCTAAAATAGCAAGATCAGCCTTGACTCTACCAAATTTGAAAGAAAAGACCCGTGCTATACTGGATTTAGCTGGGCGCTATAACCTGAATACAGGCAAGAAAGCACGTCCCTCTATTACAGCGGCAGCTATGATTGCAGGTCTTTGGATACGAGTCACTAGTTTGAATCACAAGAAGAGAAAGACGAGGCCTATATCTGCTTTACGTTGGTTCAATTACTCTGAATTTGTACCCGTCGTCCTTTTTGGAAGAGGATGCTTAAGTTCTCGGTTGGATGAATATCTCGAGTTTCTATATATCTGTGCAACTTATATACCCTGGATAAAGAATTTGGAAAAGAGGTTTGTTCATTATCATCTACAAGATATCTTGCAACTGTATGGATCAAGCAAACCTGCATGGACATTAACATTGGATCATTATGAAATCAAGAGTTTCCGACGCTCCAGAGAAGCAAGGGAACAAATGGAAAGATGGGTTACTCTTGCCCAGTCTCACTTAGATCAAGATACACAACCAAAAGATTGTGACTCTTTAGAGTATTGTATATTCAAACTACTTCAATTTGGATTCGAAGAGTATCAAATTATCCATTACAGTCATGGCTATATTCGTAACATGGCTCATTGTCTAACATTGCGTGATACTCTGGATAGTTATCCTAAGCAAAAGGATTTGGAAAAAGCCAGTTTAGATGAAAACGACATGAATGAGCAAGAAGTAGCCTTGTACCTGAACTAACTGAATAAAAGTAGTGGGATGTAAACGGGAAAAGTTTACGTAATTTGACCAACTCCGGTTTTGCATTTAAAGGGCCTATATTTTTTTTCCCGCTTTTTTCTCTTTTCTTTTATTTCTGTTATGTCAGACCTTAAAGAACTCGTTGCTAGTATCCTTTCTCAAGAAGAGAAATGTCAGTTTACTCAGTTTAACTCTAAAGATGCACTTCAATTGGGCCTTTTGCTTATTGAAAAAGCCAAACCCTTCAAAAAGCCAGTTGTGATTGACATCACTTTGGCTGGTCATCCATTATTCCACTATGCTATGGATGGTACTTGTTCAGATAACGATGAATGGGTTCGCCGTAAAAAGTAAGATATTCAACATTATGCGGTTTACTGATACATGTATAGCAATACTGTCAACCGTTTCGGCCATTCTAGTTACTATGTGGGTCGCTATATTGCCAGTCAAGGAAAGACACTTGAAGAGAAGTACTTTGTAAGTGAAAAAGATTATGCTACGCATGGTGGTGCCTTCCCCTTGAAGATTAAGAATGTGGGTGTTGTTGGTACTGTCACTGTCTCTGGTCTCGCTCAACAAGTAAGTTTATATCGAATGAAATGGATTTGATTATAACGCGTATCACTTAGGATGATCATAACTTGGTAGCTGATACTATTCAAGAATACATTGGTAATCAAAAATAATAAATTCTACTTTTTGAACAATGACTAATAAAAAGGATTATGTATGTATAATTGTGTTCCTTTATAAATACCAATGAGTAGTTTAAGTAGTGCTAGCGTATGAAACAAGAGAAAGAGAGAGCAACTTTATTTGTGTTCAATATGTAGCTTGTTACTACTGCCTTGGATCAATACTTCACCGGGCTTCATGAGTGCAAGAGCTGAGTGCAAAGGTCGACAACCTTGGAACCATGCCATTCCAGCAGGAAACGCACCGTATATCCATGACTGTAGATTTTCATTATTATATGTGTATACTGTGTATCGATGTGTGTGATCAAGTTTAACAGTACTACACCCATTGACACATTCAGAAACTTGTAAAGGTATTGCCAACTCTTCAGTTTCTTCATTGCATCTGTGTATGTTTCTATAGTTTCCATACGCACCAAGGTCTACATGCAATTGTTCGTTCCCAGGATACAAGAGAGAAGTGAAGACAGCAATATAATCAGGTTCTGAATAAGCATTCAAAACTGGCTTTGGAATCACATCAGGTGGTCGTTCTGTCACAATAGTGAAACAGCCTCTATCCAATGAATGTAAAAGCTGAGGTGCACTTTGAAACACCAAGCAAGCAAATGTATGAGAGCCATCGCGTATATGACCATCAAAGCTAACTAAAGGAAGCCCTTTTGTTCCTGGTTTTACAGCATGGCGCAAACCGTGAATTTTCCCGTCAATTTCAAGACCTAATACAATACCCTCATCGACATGAGGCGCACTCTTGCCTGAACGTAGTATATACCAACTGGTCAAGAAGGATGAAAGTCCCAATGTGCCATGCCATTTTAGCTCCTTTAGACTTTTGATAACACGCTCCAAATCGCCACTGAGCATACATTGATCAGCATGCATACCTGCTTTTTGCAAAACTCCACTCACATAGATGGTGATAAGCATATTCAGAAAGAAGACAGTACGACAGCCTACAGTGCTATGGGAAGATACTTTGTGTATGAACTTGACACAACTTCCTCCACATGCTTCACACTTCTCTGCAATATGCAAACCAATGTTTTTCACCAAAGAGCCTAAAGACTTAATCGCACCCGATTGTGATAGGGCGCAAAAGCCAGGAGTCATAATCACTGTACCAGGTGGGTCACCATGCTCAATGCCGAGAAGTATAGTACTTGCAATCTCATTGTCTAACCAAATCATCAGTTTCTCCAGCAACTCTTCAGGTACTCCACAAAAACGAAAAAACAAAGCTCTTTCAAAGTAATAATAGGCTATATAATCACTTTCACGTTCTGATGCTTCCAGCTTGATGCCTTCAAAACCAGATTCTTCTGGCGTATAAATCATGAGGCCTGAGCCAAAGTTGAGAGATACAATCTTGCATAAATTGACTTGAGCTAATCCAAATGCCACAGCTGCAGCATGAAGGTCAGAAACTTGCAATGATACTTGACGCTTTTCTCTCGTTAATCGTATCAAGTCGCGAATGACACTGGCTTTGCATTGACCAGCAACTGAAAATTTTGATTTCCATTTTAGCCATTGAGGATCCGGTTGTTGGCCACCTCCCTTTTCCCAAATTTCACTCACAATCTCTTTGAAATAATGAATGGCTTTTTGTTTACTTATACCGATAGGACCCGTTGGAAGTAAACCGAAAACAAAGCCTTCTCTGATGTTTCTTCCTACATTGATGTCACCAGCACCTATTGCCTGCCCACAAAACGCAATCGCATTGAATATGGGCATCGTCTTTGTCCAGAACTCAAAGGTTGTACTTGGACTAGTGACTCGCAAACGTCCTTCTGAGTCAAATTCATATACTTCGTATTTCTTAGGATCTCCAAGTCCAACCAATGGTTTGAAAACAGGCAAGTATTGACTAAGCACTCGAATATCAGGTGCATTTCTTGTACGTGCACCTCCCCATGCATCAACAGCCATCTTAGACGCATTGATACCTAATTCAGCAAACCCAGCAATCGTTTTCTCCAAGTTGATGGTCATTTTACCCACCCCCAAGGGGAGTTCCAATGTTACTGCAGGCATGATTGACTTGACAGATTCTTTTATGTTGGATTCCCCAGAATTTAAAAGTTGCTCTTCTTCTGATTGCTCCCTTCCCACATGGTCTGAGTGTTGAGGAAAAGAGCTGTATAGGTCTTCATCTGCAGGAAGACCAACCTTCAGTTTTAAGTCTTCAATTTTTTTTTTTTACTTTATAATCGTTGACGCCTCGCAAATGATTAAAGGCTTTGCCATCATAAGTAAGAGACTCTCGATCTATATTGCTGCATAGAGCATACATTTGATTCACCATAGTATTCCCCCTTTTTTTTTCTAAGAAGACAAAAAGAGAGATGTTCTGTTTTCAATTTCTAAAAAAGACTTCTCATGTAAACCGTTACACATATACTTGTTATCTTATCAGTAAGCTCAATAATAAAAAAGCAAAAGAAAGTAGAAAGAAAAGAATATTATTTCTACGCTATCATATGTATATATATAAAACTAGATACCAGTATATCTTGCTTGATTTATGATAACCTTCATTTCTAGAATAGATGAAGGACTTGAAAATCAGGTGCAACCTGTGCCTTGTTTGTGAACCCATAACGTGTTCTCAGATCAACCTTAGCTCAACAAGCTTCCGACTTCCTATACATATATTCAGTCAAGAGAATTAATATTTGAGAACATAACAAAATGTTTCTTTCTCTTGGTTTATGTAGCTTCTCTTTTTTTTTTTTTTTTTAAATATGCGTACTCATTCGAACAGTTTAGAAGACAATCTGACCAAAGGTTGAATGTAATAAATATGACAATGGGGCTTTACTTATCTTGCTCGCATTAAAATACTCGGTACGATATAATCTGAGAACAACATACAGTCAGACTTACGGAAATTGGTGTTTACTCAAAAATAAATGGCCACAAGTCAAAAGTAAAGTCAAGCGAAATGAATTTTTGGAAAAAGAATCGCTGATGACTAGGATTAGTGAGACATGTGATAACTTGCATTTGAGTGATTCCAAAGGCTTTAATAAATGCTCTTTTTTTTATGTAGGCTGTTTGTGCCAGTATATCTTTATTTTTTGTAGGCTGTTTTTTTATGTATACTAAAATATTCAATGCCAAGAGTGTCACATCGTTCGGAAACTTGTGTTCATCCAAAAATGTTGATTTTTTGATTTGCAAGCCTAAACGAAAGCGTATTGCCAATAACTTCATGATCTCTGTTAGACTATTACATGTGTCAAGATAAGACAAATGTTTGATAAGAGAATACAAGGGATTAATTTTCGAAAGGATAGTGCTCTTGCTGCATGATCACCAAACGAAGATTCAAACCTTGAAGCAGAAAGGATTTACTGTAATAGGATGTACTAGAAAGCAGAAGAGTAGTAAAAATATTGAAACCTGAAATGGATTACTGAACCTCATGTGTAAGCGTCTAAAGGAGAGATCACTAATTGATCATGTTCTTGCATCATATATCTCTCAAGCTAACGTCCGGTTGGCAAAAATGGATTTAAAACAAATGAGTGAAATACATAAAGATTTACATGCAGAAGGAAACACTCAGGGTAAGCAAGTCAGTGACACATTGTATATCTAAAATTCATATCAAAGCGAAATGAACATTGGCTCGGTAGGGTCATCTGAAAAGGAGATTTTAGTATTTTCCATATTGTAAATTAACTTAGATAGTTTGGAGACGTTTAGCTCATTTTAGGGCTGACAGTAAAACATACAGATTGCTTGTTCTCTACTAATAGTAATCAAGGTGGGAAAGGTATATATATATATATATATATATATATATATTTTGACTTGTGGCCCATTATTTTTTAGTAAATGCCAATTTTCATAAGCCTGACTGTATGAGCACTGAGCATAACCAAGATTGCATTGTGATTTTTAAAAAGAGCAAAACATGCTCGAAGCATGTTGCTTTAAGTTCAATGGGTTTATTCAGTATACATGTATATAACTTGATTTTCTTTTTAAAAGAGTAACTTCACAAGTCATTTCTAACTTATGGGTATACAATTCGATATGTTGCTACGAGTGCTTATTATCGTATAAAGTTGGTTGGTCCTTTTTCTTTCGTGTGTAGCAATCGGTTTATAGAAGTGCTGCTTCTTCATGACTTCTCGTTGCTAGTTGTTTTGGTTGAAACATCTTCATTGTCCAAGTATAAGCAGCAAATGTAGCAGCATTCGAAGGAAAAGCCCTTAAAATAGTAGGCGTCAATCCTCTGAAAAAGATACGCCAACCTTCATGGTGATAAGATCGCTTGATACAATCAAAGAATCCCTTGTATCTGTCTGGCTCAGATTGTATTCTTGTCTTGACAACATCTATTTCAATAAAATAAGTAAAGTCACCCATATATATATATTTATAATCATGCCTGCAAAATAAGTAGAACACCAAGCAATAATACCAGCAGAACCGCCTGCCAAAATTATTTTGGATCCAGATAATTCATATGTGTCATTATCTTTACTTGCTGGATCACTCAAAGTAAGTGCTCTGCAAATAAATTCATAGGATAAGAAATAAGGACCAAAGCTAAGTTCCCGTAGTGTGGTAGGTAACATTCCTTTAAAGCAATACTTTATTCCGCCTACTGCATAAAGTTGTTTGAGGCAGTCAATAGGCCCCTTTATCGTAGTTGTATGCGTTTGGTTCTGTAGTTGGACCTTGACAAGTTCCATAGGACATGTGACGAGGCTATAATTTTCTTGTTTAGTTTGTTGTTTTAATATTGTTTAGTTCACCTTGTAATAACACCAGCACCCATCCCTGCAAAAAAGACATTCTGTAAAGGCGGTAATTTAGCATCTTGAGATAAAGGACTGTGTTTCTGTTGAAATTCAATTAACCAGGTATAAGATCCAAACACAAGTGCATTTACGCCAGCAACACCTGCCTATAAACAAAAAAAAAAACATTAGTTTTTTAGGTGTTGTGTGTTTTCACACATAATAACATACTGCAGGAGAAGCCTATATATACATATAAAAGATTAGAGTTCATTAGGATTGTTATTCAACTTACCATTCCTTTATATAAACCAAAAAACTAAAAATGATACCACAGGTTAGCTGAGAATCAATGTTTATCTATTATTACCTTTTCTTGTCGTACTGTAGTAACAAAGCAATTCCATGTTCCTTTGTATCGAGAAGCTAGTTCTCGAGATTGTAATCTAACTTTGACTATAAAGAGAGGAGTGTCAATTATTGCTGATATGGTAGTAGCTATGAAAATGAACCTGTATCTACATCGATAAGAGGTGAGTTTATACGCTACTAGACAGTTATCTTACCAAATGGATGTCCAACGGCTAAACCTGCTAAACCTACCATATGAAAAGTGAGATATTTACATTTATAATATGGTATCTTTTACCACCAACTAAACCAGATAATACGCTATTGAATGTGTTTACATTAGGTTTTTCAGCTTTTGTAAAAAGAAAAAAATGATAAGATCAATAAGTTGTGCGTGAAACAACTTACGGATTTCGTCAACGTCCAACATGTCTGTAAAAAAATAAATAAATAAAAAAAGGAGAATAAAGAAAAGCCAATCATTTATTTTTAACATGTCAAACACAAAATTCCCACGAATAATGAAATTTGTGCCCACGCTATCACTCATAATTAGTTATGACGCAAATGACTCGCGTTGAAACAGGTCGCATATGTTACAACTAGAGAATCCAATGATATTGAATGCAAACACTACAATAAAGCGCTGTCTTAAAAAGGGAATCATAGAGCTTGTGATCTTGACGCTATTCAATAGCTGCATAAACCTACATTCATATTTGAGCCAATCGCCTTGAGACATTGAGCACCGCTTAGTGTTGCACAAAACTTTGTCCTGGTAAATAGTGTTAGGATAGGAATAGGCAATTAAAATCACATGAGCTTTCTTTTAAAAGCTTCAGAGACGTCATTGGCAGAGATTACAATTATCTATGGCGGATAGAATGGCTTAAGTTCTCAATCAAATTGAGAATTTAACAAACGGTTAACATTGCTTATTGTATGAAGCTTGGTGTTAAATAAAGAAACGTATACATCTATTTAAAATCTGCTTCTTTACTCAAGTTGCTAACTACTGCTAGTTTCGCATTGTTTTGAAGAAAAGCCATTTACAGATACTATTATTCGCAGTCTTTGTATTTAACTTTTAATGACACCATCGACTGTGTCTTGGGTAACAGCTACAATGGTATCAATTAAAAGCTCAGTGGTCTGAGTATTGCCAACTATAAATAGCAGATGAGCATCATTTATCAAGCAAACCAATGTTCAAGGCACGGCTGGCCTATATTACTCGACAATAGCTATCATATGTATTGTTTTTGCCGGATTAGTTCCCGTAGAAAGTCCGCGTTGTATTAATTTTTTCTCGGTTCAAAGAAGTAAGCCTATATTTATCTTATTCGATTGTACACAGAAAGATCTTATATTTTTGCTACATACAAATATAAACGGATGCTAGAAATGTCATGCTTCTGGCTTGTAGTAATACATCGTTGTTCAGTTTCCATTGGACATGTTTGTATGTATAAGACTGTATTAATATAGGTCGATGAAATAAAAGCTTCTTTATATTTCTTTTTGAATTGTAAGCCATCTTATCTTCAACTCGTAGAAAGCTACAAGTGTCGACCCCAGGTCATCAATTTCTTCAGGTACAATAGGGACAAGCAATTTTTGCTTTAGCAAGATAGCATCAATTTCTTAACATCTTGCCATCCTTTACTTCACAGAGACAGAGAAGAATCTTCTTGTTATATGTGATAAAATCGCTTTGTCTACCCATCAAAATCATGATACTGATGCTGGTGGTAAACTCATTAGTATTTTAACACTGCTTGAATATCACTGATATTCTTCAACATACATCTTGCTGTTGACATCAATCTGTCTATAAACAAAAAAGGCGCTTCTACTACGTTTGATCATGTCTTTATACTGGAATAAAGTTTAGACGACTCAATATTACTGGTAAAGAAAAGTACTATGTTGATAAGCTGATTAAGTGCATTGAACATTATTCTATTGTTTGACTAAAGAAAGGAAAGGTGTTTAAATACAACGGATAATTAAATACAACTTCTTGAGCTAATTTATTAGAAACAAACTCTTTGGTTTGAGGTTCTGTAAACTTTTTTTCTTTTTGAATAAAAAGCTAAAGTAATCGATATATTATCCAAGTTATGCCTGACAAAATTCAATGCTATGTACATAAAGGAGTTTGTACTTTATGTAAATGCTTTGAAAATGTTCATAAGAAGGCATGATGATATGTTGAGCGAATTACCCAATGATTGACATAAAGATTGGTAGTCTACAATTCTTTGTGTTTGTATTGATTTTTGGAGAGCAAAAGCTATTTTGTCTGATATTCTCTTTGACTATAGAGATAGTAGTAATGAAGAAAACGATGATGGTGGAGACAACAAAGTAAGTAAGAGAATTGTAACTTGCTACTCTGTTTTGATTTAGAAAACTACAGTTCTTGACTCTCAATTTGATATACCTCCTAGCTTGACACCTGGTGAGACTTCTTTGAACTTGCCTAACGCTTAGACCCTTCGTCTTTCTTTTCAACTTCTTTTTATCACAAAAAATAAACTAGATTCGTTTCCCAGTTCTACTTTAGCTGATCATCCAAAAGGTTATATGGCTGATTGATACTTTTTCTAAAAGAAAAAAAAAGTATCTTCATGATCTAAACGATTATTTTTAGTTTTCGTATCAACAATCTGACAAGAGAATCAATAGTGAATGATTGCAAATCAAACAATAAAAAAGCCAGCGTTGTATGTATTACAAGACCTTGTCTTTATCAAGAAACAATAGGCGATCAACGACTCCTTTTTTTTATTATCTATAAAATCAAGAACAGTACCAAGAGATTTCCATAGACTCGATCAATGCAATCTTGAAAGAATTGACAACATGGCCATTAGATACAAGAGTGCACTTGGTTGGCGATATTCTTGCTATCAATAGAAATGGCAAGTCAAAGCGCATGTTTATGTCTTTTATCCATAAAAAAATTGGGTGTATTTATCAGTAAACAATTCTAATATGTGTATGTGTGTGCATATACATGAACACACTACTAGAACCCTTTTTATAAGACATTGCTGAGTTTTTGATGTAATACAGAAGAAAAAAATTTGAAATGGTGATCCTTGTCGGATAAAAGTCCCCGCTTTGTAAACAACACAATCTTGTTCAAATCAACAAGTATGCAATAAACCAAATGGTCTACGCTTGCATATCATGTAAAGAGGACAATGAGACATTGTTAATTTGATCACAACAGTATACCCTAAGACACAAGGCAGAAAAAAGAAAAAAAAGGGAAAAAGTTACACCTAATCCCGATCAAAAAAAGGCGAATTTTGATATAAAGAGCCATAGTAATCAAATTACGACTTGATCTCTCTTTTTCTTCTTTTTTTTTCACTTTTTCAATGCAAGAGTCATCCGATGCAACACTTGTCAAAATAAAACATTATTTTAAAAAGAGAAGTGCATTTCGACCTCCTGTTGAAGAAGATCCTCGCTTACTAGACCCAAAGATCAAATCTCGAATTGTTGCTTGTATATCACTCGTTGCCTGTACAGGTGGATTTTCCAGCACAATTTATTTTCCAGGTAAAGTAGGACATATGCTTCACTATGTATTAACATTATGCAGGTATTCCATATGTTACTGCCGAATTAAATGCACCTTCCATTGCCACCACACTGACTGCAGCTCTATTTATTTTATTTATGGGTATTATGCCTGTTGTTTGGGCATCCATTTCTGAACACTATCATGTTCGCCGTGCGATTTATTTAATGGCCATGACAATCTATATTGCTAGTTCATTAGGTGCTGCATTTGTACACAACATTTGGGCACTTGTTGCTGTCCGTTGCATTCAATCGATGGGCGTATCTTCTGGTCAATCAGTAGGGTCCGGATACATTAGTGACATGTACCCTATTGAACAGCGAGGTGCCGCATTTGGTAAATACATGTTTGGGGCTGTCTTTGGACCATTGCTTGGTCCTATCTTGGGCGGTCTACTTATCATGAGTCCATTGGGCTGGCGAGCGACTTTTTGGTTTTGCTTCTCTTTTGGAATTTTTATCTTTATCATCACTTTCTTATTTACACCAGAAACTTTTCGAGAAGATGCCAGGTTTGACCAAGCGCTACCTATTGTGGAGACAATCAATGAGAAAGATAGTGTCATCTCCGCACACACAGCGATCAACACAGATGGTGACACAAAATCCATCATAGTTGAAAAAAAGCACGCATTTAACCCATTCCGACCTTTTGCTCTACTAAGGCATCCTTTTGTGTTTATGCCTGCCTTAACAGGTGGATTCTTTTTCGGTGCTATGTTTGCTACTGAGACTATTCTTCCTACCGCTTTTGAAAATACGTATGGTCTGAATTCATGGCAAACAGGTCTTTGTTATCTGGGTGCAGGTATTGGTAATATTTGTGGTACAATGGTCGGTGGCAAGCTCTCTGATCGACTACTGCTACGTTCTCGTCGATTACGAGGTGGTATTCCTCACTCCGAAGATAGACTAACAGCGAATATTTGGGTGGCAGGATTTCTATGTGTGCCGTTGGGTTCTCTCATATTTGGTTGGATTGTCGAATATAAATTGAGCTTTTGGGGTGCCATTGTTGGATTTGGAATTCAATGCTTTGGTAATGTGCAGGTGATATCAACATGCACTGCCTATCTGGTGGACTCTGTGCCAGGTCGAGGTGCTGCTGCTACTGCTGCTGCCAATTTTGTGCGTATGGGATTATCTTGTATTTTGACGATTGTATCAACACCTATGATTCAAGCATTGGGCCCTGGATGGACATGTACTTTATTTGCTTGCCTTTCTTGGGTTGGTATGGGTATTACTGTTATACTAAAGATCTATGGTGAACCCATCCGTCGTTGGAGTGGTTATTAGAAAGATTGTACATAAATGCCATGATGGACTTGTGCCTGGTTACTATAGCAATAAATGATTGAACAAAAATAAATCGGCGATTGAATTGCAAAGACTTGTTCAAACAGCAGAACAAATTGGCTTTTCCATTTACGAAGCGTAAGAGTAAGAATAGCAGTGAAAAGACTGCTTCCAAAAAAACCTTTTTTTCAAAAAATAAAAAATAAAAGCGCTTACGGAATGAAACAAAATAAAAAAATTTTCACTCTTCTTTTTCTTTTTCCCTTTCTTTGTAATATAAAATGACTGAAGGTAGCGTGTACTCTAAAATAAATAGTCTGACTGTCATGTTAGACCCCAAATACAGACAAAAATTCAAGGATTTAAAGAAGCGTATCCGAGAAATAGAAGAGGTATGCGTCATCTCTTCAGACAAGTGAACTGACTGATCTATAGGAAAATGACTTGCTTAATATCAAGTTGTTCAAGGCTCGTAAAAATATTCGTCATCTCAAGTTGGAAAGAACGTAAGTCAAACTGAGGCTTGTACAGGCTTATTTAATTATTCTACAGACTATTGCTTGACCGCATGGACAAATCGAGTCAAATGTCCTTAGATTACAGTGATAATTCAGACTTGGGTTCAGAAATCTATTCTCATGATGAATCTGACATGGTAAAGTTGTAGGACAATGAATTAAAAAATTATGTATATTCATATACTATAGCTCTTGCACAAGTTACCACAAAAGCATCATGATGGACGTGGCCGAATGGATAAGCTAATTGGCAGCAACAATAAGCCTCAGCGTAAAAGAAAGATCCTAACGCGCCAAAGGGACCTGGCAATGTCTTCTTCTTATACTGTCGATTAGAAAGAGACAAAATCAAAGACGAACATCCTACAGAAAACCTAGGCGAAGTAACTCGACTCTTGGGTCAAAAATGGAAGAGTTTGACAAAAGAAGAAAAGAAGGTAGCTGCACATTCCCTCTCTGAAAAACACATTTAACATTTCTTCTGTAGAAATATTATGACATGTATAAGCGTGAACTTGAAGAATATGAAGAAGCAATGAAGACATACACTCTTAATGGTGGTGTTGTTCCTCCTCACGATGTACAGAGCAACATTGGAAATAATGAGGATGCTGGTATGATATCCATTGTCTCTTCACCTGCACAGACTGAAATGTCTATGGATTTTGCAAGTGATCCTGCTCAGCATCATGATTCACCTGAAGTCAATGCATTCATGGATGAAGAGGTGATGGCTTCTCAGCAACCTGAGGTATTTCATCATGAACCAGTAGGATCAAGTTGGCAACAAGCCACCTAAATGTATTTGTATTCTCTCCTCTATTATTATTATGTATCATTTTCCCTTATAAACTTTGCAAATAAACAGTTAGAAAAAAGAAAAGGTAATTTGTCATACTATATATATCCTGAATACTGGGTCTGCAATTGAAACTCAATAATATCATTATGTGATAATCTGTCCCAAAATAAATGTCATCGGCTCAACAAGCTTAGTTATTCAAAAGGGTGAATTGAACTAAAGACAAAGTGAGATTCAATGAAACACTATTTAGGTAAGCATATGTTCTATATCACTTGTATGCCATACACTTCCCACTTTTTGATCATAAATATTAGCATCTAACAATTGATGTTTTCTTTGTGTGGTAAAAAGTAATGAAAAAGTGTAACGCATTTACGCAAAAACAGTCGCTTTTTATTTGGTCTTGGTCAAACGGCAAAAAAATATTTGAAGGTATACCAAGTCCTAACAGCAATGAGCTGCTTCAGAGTATATATGGATGTTAATACTGAGTTTTAGACTTTACTACTGGATCCGGAACGAACTCTCCCTTGGTGAAGAGAAGAAAGTTTATTGTCTATTTCTCTGGTAATGGCCAAAGAAATTGGCTCCCTAAAAGATTCGTGAGTACATTGTCTTGTTACTTCTCAATGAAGCTGGCGTTTTTTTTCTAATAGTTGATTGTCAATAGTAGAAACATCACTGATGAACTCAAGAAATTTATACAAAAAAGCATCGATATGACAGAAAAGACGGGTAATGTCAATCCTTTGAGAGTGCTGTAAGTATAAAAAAGGCAAATCAAGAGATAGTGCTGACACTATGAGAAATTAGCTCCCTCTCTTACATCTTCCCTGTCAGCAAATTACAGCCAAAATATTCTGTTGCTGAATATGTTGACGTTAGCATGAAAAGAGATTTGGAGAGATTTGCAATCCGAAAAATTGAAATGAAGAAGGCATCAGCTGATGCATTGATTTACTGCAAGACAGTCACCGATGTAAAGTACTACAGTTGTAAAGCAGAATGATGATTTGGCATCTCCTTTCCTTTCTTTCATAGGCCATTGATGATGAAGGAGAAACCGAAGGCATTGTGTTTGAGCCAATGAACAAAATTGGTTCAATTGTCAAGGATATTATCAAGACATTTTGTTCAAACGGACTATGCACAATGCAAACTCTGAAGTCACTTTTACTGACAAGTTCGTGATACCTTTCTTCAATGCCGTCTACTTGAGCAATTCAAGTGAAGACGTTGTTTATTTAATGTAATGTATCATGTGGCTAGAAAGGGGTTTGATGATTAACATATTGATATAAAATTGGTGGCTATGAAGACAACACCAAACCAGACTTTGCGCTTGGCATTAAGGACAAGAAAAAAAAAGTACATTTTTTTGTGTTGAGATAAAGCGTCCAGATTGTGAGAGTAAATATCAAAGCGAGGACAATGTCACGAAATGGATGAAGACTATGAAACACTCTATCGATAATCAAATCGATTTAAAGATCCCTCAAGTCTGTATTATATGGGCTCCTTGTTTAAGGTAAACTGACTTAGGTATTGAATACAACAAGAATAATAAGTCGTTTTGAAAGTAATATAGGATTTAAGGCTTCCATGTATAAGACGAAGCTGGTTGAAGAAGGCATTTATATGCCAACAATGATCAGGAAGTTCGACTTTCCTTGTGATCATACCAATTTCATTGGTATTCCTAGGCCAGTTGAATGCCTGTACCTTGTCAAGGTAAATATATCATACATGTACACTTTATTTGAAAGAATAGGTACTAGCTACCTCTCTTTGCTGTTGTGTTATTAGCAAGAGCTTGATTTGCTCAAGCAGAGATTTATAATACAAAACGCAACAAGGTCAAAGAAAATAGCTTCATAAAGATCCCTTTGTTACTAAATATCAAGAATAATTTTCTTGACCCCCCTTTTTTTTATTTATGAACGTATTCTATGTCTTTAGTTGTTATATTATATCATTTTGAAAAAAAAAACCTTACAAGTTTTGTTATTATTGTCTTTATAAAGTAAATAATCAATAATAAAAGGTTCCTGCTCTTGTTAACAAGCAGATAAAAACTTTGTATATATTTATTAGCTTAAAGAGAAACAAATAGATCAAATATGTTATTTCAATTGATGCTCATCCTATGACTATGGTATTTTCATCAAGAATAAAGACACTAAAGACTTTTGTTTAATAAAAACAGAGATATATTTACAAGAACATTGAATAAATAAAGAAAGGGAAAGAAGTCTAGAAATCGAATTTAAAGATGAAAGAAGGTTTTGTGAGCTTATGTTCTTTCTTCACTTTTTTCAATCTTTTCTCTTAAACTGCCAAGCTCTTGCTAATAACACAACAGCAAAGAGAGGTAGCTAGTACCTATTCTTTCAAATAAAGTGTACATGTATGATATATTTACCTTGACAAGGTACAGGCATTCAACTGGCCTAGGAATACCAATGAAATTGGTATGATCACAAGGAAAGTCGAACTTCCTGATCATTGTTGGCATATAAATGCCTTCTTCAACCAGCTTCGTCTTATACATGGAAGCCTTAAATCCTATATTACTTTCAAAACGACTTATTATTCTTGTTGTATTCAATACCTAAGTCAGTTTACCTTAAACAAGGAGCCCATATAATACAGACTTGAGGGATCTTTAAATCGATTTGATTATCGATAGAGTGTTTCATAGTCTTCATCCATTTCGTGACATTGTCCTCGCTTTGATATTTACTCTCACAATCTGGACGCTTTATCTCAACACAAAAAAATGTACTTTTTTTTCTTGTCCTTAATGCCAAGCGCAAAGTCTGGTTTGGTGTTGTCTTCATAGCCACCAATCCTACAAGGAGACATTCCATTTACTCTAAAAAGCGACGGCTTCTATGTGAACTTACAGTTTTGAAATAGAAGAAAACATATCAAAAGAAATCTTAAACAATAAGCAGGCTTTCAGTAATTTATCAATTCTTGTTCTGTGGCAAGGATAATTTTACTAATTTAATAAATCCCAGTATGCGGAAATGGCTTTTGTAGGATAAGCCTATGGTTTGTGCATGACTAAAAGTCGCTGAAAACAAACCTTGGCCCGAGTAATTTCTTGCTTTAGAGATAACAGTCACCGAGTTCGAACAATAAGAGGATACAAGCCTGCCTGCATTTTTTCTTTCCTTTTTCTTTTTTAGTTTCTTTTTTTACACCATGAGTTTCCTTCGTGCTGCTACTAAGACTGTAAGTCAAGAAAGAGCTGTTTATGCACACATTTATATACTCATATACACTAGTCTACTTTCTTGCGCCCTACTCTTCAACTGCGTTCTCCTCTCGCTTCTTTGTCCACTCGTTGGATCACTACTGAAATGAAGGCTCGTTTAGACAAGGTATGCTTTAAAATACATGAAAAGATATACTTATACCTGCACTTCTATAGGACATCAAATCCAATGATGTTGTTTTGTTTATGAAGGGTACTCCCGATGCCCCTATGGTAAAATATATGCGTATTGGCTTGCTAATGATTCACTCTTTTGTTAGTGCGGTTTTAGTCGTGCCACTGTACAAATCATGCAAGTCCAAGGTGTTGATTTCAACACAAAAGTCAATGCATTCAATGTATTGGAAGACCCTGAATTAAGAGAATCTATCAAAGAATACTCTGAATGGCCCACCATCCCTCAAGTCTATATCAAGGGTGAATTTGTTGGTGGCTGCGATATTTTACTCAACATGCACCAATCTGGCGATT
Source organism: Gilbertella persicaria (assembly GCF_025201335.1). Lineage (NCBI taxonomy): Eukaryota > Fungi > Mucoromycota > Mucoromycetes > Mucorales > Choanephoraceae > Gilbertella > Gilbertella persicaria. The sequence continues at coordinate 195,641 of NW_026251998.1, forward strand.
TAGAAGATTTGTTAGCCAAGAACGAGATTATTCCTCCTGAAGAAGAAGAAGAACAAGACAAATAAAGAAAACGTTTATTTCTAATGATGTGTGTTTTTGACAGCTTCTACAAAAGCACGGATTTTTGTGAGATCTTTGAGACCGTTTGTTTCTACACCAGAAGAAACATCGACCATCCAAGGCTTGACTTGAGCAATAGCAGTGGCTACATTGGCAGGGTCTAATCCACCTGCCATAATTACAGGAAAGTCATCTTGACTCAAGAAAGCAAAGGACTTGTGGTTCACAATCTGTTGGGCAATGGACCAGTCAAATTTGATACCTTGTCCTCCTTGTTGATCTGCAGGTAAACTAGAGACCTTGGCATCCAATAAGACATAGTGGTGACTACCAGGTTGAGTGATATTGGCCATTTGAGCAGGCTTAAATGAGGCATTGTCTATATGGAAGGCTTTGATGACAGGCACAGGTAAATAACGTGCGAGTTCAACGGATTCTGTGCCGTGCAACTGAATCAAATCCAGGCCAACTTCTAAAGCCACTTGCGTCATATATTCAATGGTCTGGTTCACAAAGACACCCACTACCAAGGGCTTTCTAGGGCGACTCTCTAACAAACGACGGTGGATTTGAAACCATTCATGAGAGGAGGCATCATGCGTTGTTTTCTTGATAGGTTGTGTATCAATTGAACGAACCGTTTGAACAATTTGTTTGGCTGTGTCCAAAGATACTTTGCGTTTTGATTTTTCAGCAAAGATAAGGCCAATCAAATCAGCACCTGCTGAGGCAGCTTCTTGTGCAGCTTCCACAGAGGAAATACCACAAATCTTGACCAAGGATTGTTTTGTTTCTTTTGTAGCAGGCACAGGATCTTTTTTCTCAAAACCTAATAGATCAGACACAAATTCCTTCAGATTCCAAGCACGCATTAAGGCTTCACCCACAAGCACACCACGGACCCCTTGTTTGACATACATCTCGACATCAGCTCTACCAGTAATGCCCGATAAGGCACACAAAATAGTGCCCTCAGGTACCATTTCAGCCAATCGAGAAGTGGTCTCCATATCCACGTCAAAACTATGCAAGTTGCGGTTATTTACACCAATCAATTTAGCACCCAAGGCATTCGCACGCGCCATTTCTTCTGCATTGTTCACTTCCACTAAAGGTTCCATGCCCAATGAGACTGAATAGTTGTACAAATCATGCAAGACTTCATCACTCAACATGGCCACAATTAACAAGACAGTATCACAACCATAAAGACGACCCTCCAAGATTTGATAGCAGTCCACAACGAAATCTTTGCGCAACACACAGGGACGATTAGGTAAATGTGTGATGGCTTCACGGACTTGACGCATGTCATGAATGGTGCCTCGGAACCATTTGGGCTCTGTCAAGACAGAGACCACACTGGCACCGGCCAAAGCGTATTGAAGTGCTTGTTCAGCAGCATTGGCTGTAGCGTCAATGCTACCTTTTGAGGGAGAAGCACGCTTGACTTCAGCCAAAAGAGCAGGTGTTTGTTGCTTGATGCGAGCCACAACATCTTGAAGTGGAGGAGCCACATGAAGTTGCAACAGCTTTTCCAAATCTTGCATGGTCTGGCCGGGAATTTCTTTGGCTGCCTCAACATCCTTCACACGTTGAGCATAGATACGAGTCAAGATCGAAGGTGCATCACTGGTGGTGGTCTCCACAGGCTTAGGGGGTGTTTCTCTCAGTTTTTGAGGCAATACACCGGCACCAGGATTCTCTTCCCAACGACCTCCTTGCAAATTCAAAAAGTTAAGGATCATTGTATGGCCATTTTCACACAAGATGCTTTCAGGATGGAATTGAACACCTTCGACTGTGTACTCTTTATGGCGAACACCCATGATCACCCCATCGTCTGTTGTAGCTGTCACTTCCAATGCGTCAGGGATAGTAGAAGGCATGCCTGCTAAAGAATGGTAGCGAGTGACCATGTTATTTTGAGGCACACCCTTAAACACACCACGACTGTCATGTTTGATACTGGAAGCTTTACCATGCATGATCGTACCAGCATAAGAGACAGTACCACCATAGACTTCAAACATGCATTGTAGACCCATACAGATACCAAGAATAGGAATCTTGCCTGCAAAAGTAGCAATGGCTTCACGAGAAATACCAGCATCGTGAGCTGGATGACCAGGACCAGGTGAAATAACAATATTGCGAGGTGCTAATTGCTTGATTTCTTCAATCGTAATCTTGTCATTACGATAAACAACCACATCAGCACCTTGAGAACACAGGTATTGATAGACGTTGTAAGTAAAACTATCGTAGTTGTCAATAAGTAAAGTAGTCATGAAAAAAAGGTACACGATCCCTCATTCACTACGACACACTGCTTTTCAAAAAAGAAAAAGAAAACGGAGTGTGAAATATCTTGTCAATCTGACTCATCCACTTCGTTTAATGAGAGGATAGCAAGTATACCATTGATTTATTACTGATTAGCTGATTAGTTAATTATACAAGATAAAATAAAAGGGGGGTATGAATAAGGTAGTAAAGTAATAAGAGTGTCTGGCAGAACAACAACAATAACAACAACAAAAAAAAGGACTAAAGTCCTGTAAGCCGATAGGTGCTTACACAGATAACATATTAGCTAAATATGGAAACATCGCTCTTTTAAAAACAATAATTCATGCTTGTCATCTTGCATTCTTTTGTTTCCCTTTACTTTTATGTTGGTCTATGAATAGATTCGGTTAATATGCCCTTGTATTATCTTTATTTTTTTCTTTACCTTGAGGCGGGATATGCTCTTCTTTTACTATATGGGTGGGCTGTTCTGTTCCTTGTTGTTGAGAAGGAGACAAGGACTGAAATTCTTGAATGACACTGGTCTGTCTGCCATAATGATTCAGTATATTGGGATCAATACTATTGCCTCCATATTTTGAATAGTCGATATTAGGATTCATAGCAAGCATACTTTGTTGAGATACATCATAAGTCCCACAATGATAAAGATAATGCATGGCTTGTGAACCCAACATATCTTGATAAGGTGGTGTGATTGAACGATCATAGACACGGCTGCTTTCTGGATACTCAAGTATCAATTGATTTGTCTTGGGTGAAGGTGGCATATGTGACATAGACATTGGCTCTAATTCAAGCAGAAAAAAAAGTTATACAACATCCTTGCAAAATAACTTACTTTTCGTCACGGATCTTACATCCTCTTGTCCAAAGAACTGTGGCAATGGTGTTAATCGAGGCTCAAAGGTCTGTAGATGAGTGTCTTGTTGTGTAACTGTACTGGTACCCTGAGGAGGACTTGTTCCAACCGAGACAGGCGAACTACCTCTTGATGGATGCTCTTGCGTCTTTAGTTTCTTTTCTTTTGCCCTTCTGTTTTGAAACCAGATCTGAATGCGTTCTATCTTTGTATTGAAACGACTGGCAACTGCTTGTTTAATTTCTGTGGATGGTTTTTCGCAGTGCTGATACATGTCTTCCAAAATAGAGATTTCATGTGGCCTGAATCGTTTACGAGATCGAACAGGGACTTGGCATTCATCATCGCTTGATGAATAACTATTTAAAGAAGCTACATCATAGTCTTCATAGGTCAAAGCAGCCTCTTGGTCCGAGATATCTAAAAAGAAGAAAAAATCAGCCCTATTTTACTGATTATCAACTTACTATGGTTGTATTTTCTTTTAGGCATGATGAGAAAAAAAAAAAGAGACACACTAAGGAAAAAAGGGGACCTATATATACTTTTAAACTGATTTATCAGTTGCTCACGCAGTCAAATACTGACAGTGTTTTCTGTCTCTTGTTTTTCTTTCTTATATTAGGACTTCTTTATAAAACAAAAGTGGGTTTATCAAGGTGCATAAAAAGCTTACCAATTCAAGTCAACATCTTCACTACTCTAAAAATAAATGTATCATATAGATTAATCATAAATAATCAATTGATAAATAATAAGAATGCAACTATGGACTCAGTCAGGAACATCCAGTTGAATGTGTGTCTAGAGATCACCATGGTGCCTGATCTGTCATCCAAAATTTGACATGCACGTCAGGTGAATGCCCGCCCGTATTTGATTGGCTTATTCTAGTGTGTGACTGCTTCTTTATTTCTCTCATCCTTTTTTTTTTTTTTTTTTCTCTGAAGACTGCATAAACAAAGAAAAGCATTGAAGAAAGTAAAAGAAAAAAAAAAAGATAGTGTCTGACAAGTCACCTAATGTCAACAACGACTGAACCTCATTATCCGCCTGTAGACACAGGTCTCATCCGATGTATATGTCCTTCAACAGAAGACGATGGATTTACTATCCAATGTGAACGTTGTCTTGTTTGGCAACATGCGTATTGTGTTCACATCACACATACGAACATTCCCGATCATTATCTCTGTGACCGCTGCTCTCAACGCAAACGGCCTAAGCTATCTAAACGTATCCCTATCTCCAAAAAGACATTGAGTCAGTTAGATGCAGCAGACCATATCAAAAGCAAAAAGAAACGACCTGTCAAGTGTCGCATTGTTTCTCGTTATGTGCATCCGATCTTTAAAGAAGCCAGAGAACGTTGGCGTAGTCGTATGGAACAGGATCATGGGCTGCCCTTGTTGTATGACCATGGCCCCTTTGTAGCGATGGACATAACGACGTTATTGACCAAAGGTGTGTTGATGAATGCGCCTGTTTCTAACCAAGGCCTGTTTGCTACTCGACCCATCCCCTCGCTGCGCTACTTGATGCAAGTCACAGGTGATGTGATGCTCAAGTCTGAATTCAAGTTTGATCCTCTGAATGACTTTGTCATTTTGGGTACGCCACTCAGTCACATCATGTTCTATCCTATGCTGGATGTTTGTATCGATACACGTCAGTTTGGTAATAAGGCAAGGTATATTCGTCGATCCTGTCATCCAAATGCAGAACTCAGGAATGTGGTCTTGCCTCATACAGAGGATAAAATGGTGCATTTGGGTCTGTTTGCTCGTCATTTGATTGACAAGGGACAAGAGGTGACGATCAGTTGGAATTGGCAGCGAGGCCATATTGCTTGGAAAGAAAACATGAATTGGCATTATCAACATAAACACAACCAAGATACAAACCAAGTGATTGATGAAGAAGAAGAACGAAGACGAAAAGCAACCATTCAGACCATGTTGGATCGATTCGAAAAAGAGTTTGGTAGTTGTGCCTGTGTCAACAAAAAGAGGTGCTTGATTGAGCATTTAAGGCGGCAATGTAGCATCAAAGAAAAGCCTGTGTTACAAATGCCTGCTTTGAATGGACTATCGACCAAGCGAGTAAGAAGAAAATCATCCGTTATCTTGTTAAAGCCAAAGCCAGAAAGGAAAAAAGTCATACCACCAATTACAGGTAAGAGAAATCGTCACTCATTAAATCATATGAATAACAAACATAGGCTCTCAAGAGAATTCAGATGAAGAATTATTAGATGTAGAAGGTGATATTGATATAGGGGATGAATTACCTGGTTCCAGTCATCCTTTACCTTTGATTCACCCTCATGAAAGTGATGCAGAGGTATCTTCCCTTTCTTCACTTTCAAGTTTATCTGTCTTTGAAGACTCTGAAGAAGATGAAGAACAACAAAAGCGTAGGAAAAGAATACATCATCGTTCTACTAAACCACCTCCGCCTGCTTTATTACCTCGTAAAAAGCTATGGATGCGTGATTATCTCAGCCAACATACAGCAGGTCAATCCAAACAAGAACCTAAGAGACAAGAGGAAGAAGACATTGACATATTAAAAGAAGATGATGCAGAGATGGATCCAGGAGAACTCAGTGATGCCTCTACTATTTTATTAGATGAAGATGAACTCAAGAAAGTGTACAAGAAAAACACATCAGAACAACATCATTTGGAAGCCTCTTTAGACAATGTAGATAACACAAAGAAGCCTTTGGTGAAAAAGATATTATTACAAGAATATTTGTCTAACAAACAAAAAGAGCATTAATACCCCCCACACACTTTTAGTTCTTAATAACATATATAAATTATTATTATTATTTATTAATTGGCAAAAGCAGGAATACCCGTAATGGCTTTACCAAGAATCAAAGCATGAATGTCATGCGTGCCTTCATAAGTATTGACAGCTTCCAAATTAGCTGCATGTCGAATCACATGATATTCATCTGAAATACCATTACCACCCAACATATCACGACACTCACGCGCAATAGCCAATGCTTTACCACATGAATTGCGCTTAATCATCGAAATCATTTCAGGAGCTAACTCACCACTGTCCTTGAGTCTGCCTACTTGAACACAGGCTTGTAAACCAATGGCGATTTCAGTATTAGCATCTGCCAATTTCTTTTGAATCAGTTGGTTAGCAGCCAAGGGACGACCAAACTGTTTACGATCCAGAGTATAAGCACGGGCTTGGCTTAGACATGCTTCAGCAGCACCCAATGCACCCCAGGCAATACCATAACGAGCATTATTTAAACAACCAAAAGGGCCTCCTAATCCTTTTGCCTTGGGCAGCATGTTCTCCACAGGGACTTCGACATTGTCCATCATGATCATACCCGTGATAGAAGCACGTAATGAGAACTTGCCTTTGATGGCAGGTGCTTCTAGACCCGCCATGCCTTTTTCAAGCACAAACCCACGAATCGTGCCTCCTTCATCCAGATTCTTGGCCCAGACAACAAAGACATCTGCAATAGGTGAGTTGGTGATCCACGTCTTGGAACCATTCAGGACATAATGACCATTGACTTTCTTGGCGGTTGTTTCCATACTGCTTGGATCTGAGCCATGATTGGGTTCTGTTAAGCCAAAGCAACCTACCTTCTCACCCTTGGCTAATAAAAGAGGTTAAGCCAATGCAGTCTATGTAGGATATCACTTACCCAAAGCAGGAAGGTATTTTTCTTTTTGTTCTTCTGTACCATAAGCATTGATAGGATGCATGACAAGTGACGATTGTACAGACATGGCAGATCGATAACCAGAATCCACACTATTTTACACACACACACACATACATACATTCAATATTTTTTTCTCACGCTTATTTATAGCGTACCTTTCTACTTCACGGGCTGTCAAACCATAAGCAACAGAGGATACGCCAGCACACCCATAACCCTCAATGGTTGAACCTAAAAAGCCAAGTTCACCCATTTCAGACATAATCTCTCGATCAAACGCTGCACAAACATAAATTAGTATGGTATTGGACAATGTAGACATGACTCACATTCATTACGATAGGCATTCACCACTCGAGGCAAAAGACGTTCCTGACAATAACTTTTGGCTGCATCGCGAACAAAGATTTCATCTTCAGTCAAGAGTCTATCGAGATGAAGAGGATCTTCCCAATTGTATTTCACGAATGCTTTTGAAGCCATGGCTCTTGAAGCCAAAGGTGTTATTCTTGATGTTTGACGTAACACTGAACGAGCCAACATGATGATATATGAAAGAATAAAAGTAAAAGCAAAAAAAAAAAAAAAAAAAAAAAAAAAAATGATATTTATATATATGCAAAATTTCCCACCATTGACTAATGGATATCCGGTTCAAACCGGACAAGTGTGAAAAGATTTCCCGAACATGTCATTTTTCCCATTGTTGATGTACATTCCAACCTGAATATTTCTTATGGACAGAAGAAGAACTATAACGTTGTCGACGAGGTGTCGTAGAAGAATAAAAGCTCTTATGTTTCGGCAATTCTCTGACTAAATCGTCCATCTTGAACACATCTTGTTCTTTTGTTTGGGATTTTAAGTAAGATTCATGGCTATTTTCTCTTTTCCTTTGACTGACGATTTTTGAAAATGGGCCTGATTCATGACATCCGCGTAACACACGCCTCAGGTAATCATAGTCAGGTCGATCATTGTACCGAAGTCGCCTGGTATAATCAATAAAATGCAGAATGCCTTGCGGTAGTCCTAAACACATCTCATGGAGTGACATGTCTTCCTTGATTCTCAGCAGACTATCCCAACCTTGTTTGCATGTCTTAGCTGTGATGCCAGACCAGGGCAATTGGCCGTCCAGCAAGAGATCCAACAAGACATAACCCAGGCTTTCCATATCATCTCGTCTGGCATGCGTACGACCTCGATGAACATTCAGAGAAGCATATCGTGCTGTGCCTGTCTTGTACTTGAGTGGTTTTTTGCATTCAGGATAAGGCTTTTTGGTCTTGGGATGACGCCAATAATTTGCAAGGCCAAAATCAACCAAATAAACACTTGACTTGTCCCAGCTGTTGAGAATGGAACGACAAGAAGGGGGTGAAGGAGGAGGGCTTTGTATAGGTGGCTGATAATAAGAAGATGGGACAAGACAAGAGGCAGAAAACAGAATATTCTCAGGCTTCATGTCTCGATAGACTATGCCTTTATCATGAATAAATTCCAGACAAGTAATCTAAAAGATCAATATGCATCCAACATACTTTGTAGTTACCAATTGACAGCCCAAGTCAATCACAACATCAAGTGGTATATGGCACACTGTTTCCTGAAATTGCTTTAGACTTGTGCCAAGCAAATCAATCACAATACAATCAAAGCCGTCGAATTGACCATACCAATGACAGGTTGGTATACCCGCTATAAAATGAATCAATAAGACAAATGGGTGTCTATAGATACTTACGTCCATGTTTTAATGCACTGTAGATCTTATGTTCATGATACAATTGTGGATGTTCAAGGTCAAGAGGCTCTCTTTTAATCGCAAAGAGTTGCTTTGATATTAAATCTTGCACTTTTTTAAAATGAAAATAAGTCCATTTTAGTGGAGTTACAAATTAATTAATGCAAACCTTTAAACACCTCACCAAATGATCCTTGGCCAATTTTAGATAAAACTAACCATTGTTCACCAACAATGATATCCTTTTGTTTGTTGTCCATACTATATACAAGAAAGAAAGAAAGAAAGAAAAAAGAGAGGATAATAAACGTTCTTTTTGATATTTTTTTTCTTCTTCCTCCCTTTCTTTTGGCTGATGAGGATGTTGAGGATTACAAAACACAAACACAAACACACACACACACACAAAATAAAAAACCAAGTGCTTATATATAACTAGAAAAAAAAAGAAAAAAAAATGAAATGAATAAATAATGAAAGAAAGAAAAGACAAATTATTACCATGGGAAACGACAAAAAAACCAATATGTTTGTGTCGTCATCAGGCCTAACATATACGTTTTTTTTCTCATTGATTCTAAGGTACATTTGAAATCTAGAAAAATATCACGTTGTTCTCAAGATTTATGCATTTTGTTGTTTTTAATAGGAGCAATACTCTATATACTGTCATTAAGGAGTACAAAAGAAGATTTTCTTTTTCTCTCTCTTTTTTTTGTCATACAAGAATGTCAATGATAGCATCACTTGTGTCCATTTAACATAGTATCTTCATCTTTAAATGCATACCAAAATAAGCTTAGAGTGTGAAATCAAGAGTTGTACCTATCGTATCTTGTCAAACACAGCGGAGTCTTTTTGAAACTTATTAGACTTTTTTTTTTTTTTTTTTTTTTTTTATTTTTTTATTTTTTACTCTCTTCTTGTTTAAAAATCTATAAAAAGCTAGTTTCTTAAGGTATAGAATACAAACAAGAAATACAGTCTTTGAAACAACAAAAATATGCTTCAAGCCAGTTCAAGAAATAATACACATATGTTATCTACACCTCGTTCAGCCTCATCTAGTTCAAGAACCACCCGAGTGATGGAAGAACTACAAGACAACTTGGAAACGATTCAAAAAGAACTAGAAAATACTAAAATTCAAGTAAGTAAAAACCCCCAAAAAAAGTCAGGATGTGTAGAGTGACACCTTGTTTTAGTTGTTGACAGTCAAAGAAAACAAAGAACAGAGTGAAAAAGAAAATGAAGAGTTTATTGAGAGCAATAAACAACTTAGGGCTGATATTCAAGAAATCATGCAAATACTTGAATCCAAGCAACAATTACTGGATTCCACCAAAAAGACATCCATGGGCACAGAAAACCAAGTGAAGCAACTGAAAGATGAAGCTATGGCTGCCAGAAAGGAGTTGGACGACTTGAAACGGAGAGAACACACGATCGAAAAAGAATGTCGTACAATTGAATTGCTCAAGGAAAAGCAGTTGCAGAACAAAAAGACACTTGAGCAATCGGTTGCACAATCACAGGCTGAGTTTGCTAAGGAAATTGGAGCACTTGAAATGGAATTGGCTTCTGTACAAGACCAAATTCAGGCTTTGAAGCAAAAAGATGTTGCAGCTGAAGCGAAGCAGATGGTTGAAAAACAGGCCAAGGAAAGACAGGCTTTGATTCAACACTACAAACAAATTCAAGAACAAATAGAATCCAATCACCAACAGTTTGTTGACCTTGTTAAGCAAGAATTAAAGGAATTAATGGAACAAGTGACAGAAGAAACTGGTTTAGATACGCAAGTCAATCACTGTAAAGAAGATGTTGATAGCTTAATTGCTCGTATCAAATCAAATGCTGCTGTGTCAATAACCGAATAAACTAGTTTTTTTTTAATTGAAGGTGTGACAATGCCTTTTTTTTTGTTCTGTATTTTTTTGTTTGTCAACATGATGAAAGGCATCGTATTTCAATAAGCACTTTTTTTTTTAATTATTTATTTAGCTTTCTTGTTCAATTAGCCGGTACAAATAAACTCCTTTTCTTTTCTTTTTTTTTTTTTTTATATAAATGTGCCTGGCGGGGGTATTGATATGATTTAAACTCCTTTAAAAAACGCGTTTTTTTTTTTTTTTTTTTTTTACGCGCCGTTCCTTTCATCTATATACGCCTTTATTATGCAAGAAATGAATGCTTTGATGAACCCTTCTACTTTACAAAGAGATACAGAAGAATGAACAGAGTTCTTCAATCGATTGTTTATTGTTTATAATGTATTTGAAGCGGTAAATAAAACAAACTTTTTTTTTTTTTTTTTTTTTTTACAAGTCTGTCAACATTTTTCAAACTATTTTTTTTTCTTTTCCATGTTTACTTATAGTCATGCACTTGTTACTTGTCTTAAAAGCCTAGGTTTAGCTGATGTAATTTATACAGCAAACACATCAGTTCAAGTCCATATTGACGAGTCTTTATTTATGATACCAAATATTACACATATGTCTTTTGGTTCTGTTAGTTTCTACTTGTTTTGTTGTCTCGATTGGCACCGTGCGTTTATGCAACTCAAGCCATTTTGGCCATCCGAAAATCCTTTAGAGATAAAGAAATACAATCGACTTGCCTTAAGATGGATGCAACAATTAAATCAAAACAAAACATGGCTTAACTATGTACCTTTAGAGCCTGTTTATTTCACAGAATGCGCTGGTCCCCTCATGCAGAAAACCATGTTGGCTTTGACATTGGCTATCATGGAACACTTGATTCAGCACGACTTCAAGACCCATTTACCAGCAGCTCAACATCTCAACAGGGAAAATGTACAGTGGACGTATGAGACATACAGTCATGTTTTTCAAGAGATAGAACATCATCCACAGGATGTCAGAAAGAAACAATTTGAAGGTAAGTCTGGTCTTTTAACCATTCATTCATATTCTCTTAGCCTCTATCATTCAACATCTCAAGTCATCTCAACTTGGACAAGACTATCTACATGCCATTCGACACTATTTGGACAAAGGGTGTCATCATTATCATCAAACAACACCTATCTCGACCACACCAACCACACCTTCTACACCTATGCCAACCACAGTAAAATATACACCCAGCGCACTTGATCTTCAATTAGAAAAAAAAGCAAGAGACCATGTCAAACGGCTACCATTACGTACTCTGTTTAATACAGCCTATTATGACCAAGTCACAGATACCCTTCAGCATTCAGGATTCAGATTTTCTTCTCAATCGACTGAATTGACAGTTGAAAAAGGAAGAAAAGCACCAGAATCACCACCTGAAAAAAGAGATGTGCGTATTGCTTTAGCTAAACTCTATAAGCCATTGGAAGGGTTCAAATCTCATCCAAGGTCATTCCAAACTGAATCAAAAGAGCCCACTCAATCAAAACCTGGGTTCATGAAACGTATGAATTCAACAGATGAAATAGCCAAAAAGCCATCCCCACCAAAATAATAAACTTAACCTCCCACAAGCCTTGATCGGAATATGAATCTAGCTCTTGGACTGTTTCTCGCTTTTAGTTTTTTAGCTTTTTTTTTTTTTTGTTTTTTTTTAGTTTTTTCATTATGGGTTTAGCAGGTCAAAAAGAAAAGCAACGTATTAGTCAAGATCCCAACAATTTGTTTTGGAGTAATGATACTTCCAAATTTGGGTTCCGTATGCTTCAAAAGATGGGCTGGGCTCCTGGTAAAGGTCTTGGTGTCAATGAAGATGGTAAAAAGGAACATGTCAAGATCCGTCTCAAAGATAACAATTTGGGTGTGGGTGCTACTAAAAAAAGCATTGATAATTGGCTTGGCAATACAGATGCATTCTCAAGACTCTTGGCTGATTTAAACTCGAGGACAAATTCAGAAGCCAGTAGTGTTGTTGACGATGAAGAAGAAGAAGAAAAAGAAGAAGAAGAAGAAAAGACAAAAAAAGAAAAGAAGAGTAAAAAAGAAAAAAAGAGTAAAAAGAGAGATAGAGAAGACAGTGAAGAAGAAGAAGAGCCAAAGAAAAAGAAGAGTAAAAAGGAAAAGAAAGAGAAAAAGAAGAGTAAAAAAGAAAAGAAAGAGAAAAAGAAAAAGGAAAAAGCACCTGCACCTGTTGTTTTGCGTAATGCGTAAGTGTCCTACTTTTGTTCTATAAGCTTATTGAACCTTGTTTTTTTTTTAGTGCCCGCGCTAAATTCTTGCGTGCAAAAAAGATGGCTTCAAGTGCAGGCGATCCATCTCATATCAACGAAATCTTGGGTATCAAGACAACTCAAAAGACTGAACATGCAACAGTCGAATCCACTACATTTATGGCTTCATTTTCTGTATAATAGACAACCATTCTTTATTATTATTCTAAAGGTGCAGTAGCAGCTTTAAACACAAGTCTTTCTCTTATTTTAGCTGTGATAATCTCTGTGGATAATTGAGTGTGTTGTATCATGTTGTAATACGTATGAAATAAGTGTGTATCAAGCGATTTAAACAGATCAATGCATTCCATCAATTGAGAAGCAACATAATAATGTGCTGATTCTATAAGAGACAGGCATGAATATATATATACATATATATATTCCTACCTTTTAAAATGACCAAATTGTCAATCAACAAGACAGATTCAAACTGAGATGGTAAATGGTCATGATGTATTAAAGACCAGAACAGACTGGCTGCTTGCTTAAATGCTTTATCTTGAATGCACTGCTTGAATTGTTGATATTGAATCAAGAGTGAATAACATGGACTTGAATGTAAGTCTGTCATGTCCATCACCACTTGATCCAGTTGTCCTGTCTTCAAATACTGCTGGAAGGCTGCATGGGCCAATCGATCCAAAGATGTCCAATCTTGTGCTTTTCCATATTCTATAGTAGCCAATTGTATCTTGTTTGCTTGTTCATGGCGTTGGCCTAATGCTTGATGCAGATATTTCTGAACAGTTGGTAGTTTGTATTGTACCGCAAGATCTAAAATGGACGCCAATGTGTCCATGTCTTGATGATCTACAGGAGATAAAAGCTATGATCATAAGAAACAGATCCAGTAGACTGGACTTACTTGTTGAATCCAGATTTCTTTGTTGGCTTGACAGAGTGTAAGATAGACTACAGCTTCTTTCCACATATCGTATTTCTCTGCAATCATTGTGGCGTATTGTTGAATACCATAAAATACAGGATCCAAGACTTGTTCTGTTTGTTTGGATACCAATGCATGCAGAGGATACACACCCACAGCAATCAAGGCTTGACCTAAATGAGTCTGAAGCCAAATATCATGACCATATACATCAAAAGCATCATCAAATAATCCCTGCAACAATAAACAAGCCATTTTGAATGGTTTGTCATCTGAATGGATGTTCATTGTCTGAGCTACTTGGTTTAGACTAGCAACAGACATCTGTGGTCGAGCATAAAGTAAAGTAGCCAACAGACGCTCTATCATGTTGCCCATTGTCACAGGCTGGCCTATCAAGACATGAAATGCATCTTTAATGTAAGGTAGAGCATCTTCAGCAGATACAGCGACATAGCTCTCAAAACGAGAAATACAGTCATCATGCCATGCTTTCCATTGTTCCATATAGACTGTCTCATTGTCCATAGGTAGTGACGTGTATTGTTGAATGAGATCCACAAGGTGATGACTATCCTTGGAGAGTGTTTCTAGTAACAAGACGGCTTGGTCCATATTACCACGCAACAAGTGTTGTATCGCACTATCCCAACTGGGTTCTTGTTGAATTGGATAGTACTCATTGATCCAATGATTCAGTTCAGTAGCGAGATGCATACGATGCGAAGGAAAATAAAGAATATCACATAATTCCCAAATCGATTGAAGATGTTGTGTTTCTTTACAGTCATGAACCATGTCTGTATACTCTGAAATGATAGGAATGACGTCTTGAAGCCTATGCTTGTGAGTTCAGTGATATGGCAGATGATCTTACTTTGCATGACTCAAGTCATGGGTTGACACCATCTGATCATTCAATCGACAAAAAGTTTTGAAAGATGCATGGTAAAGCTATAGTCTAGTGTGAGGTTAGTTTATTGAATCATAGACTGACCTGTTCTTGAGTCAGATCCAGTTGATTGAATGAATATGTCAGCAAGTCTATTTGTGTCTATAGGGGATGAGAGGATGCATGAGCTCATGACTAGATTGCATTAGCATACCTTTGTTTGTTCAGGTATAGTTGTAGGCTATAAACAAAGCAGTTAGTCTAGACATAAAGAAGAACGCGTTTTATTACAATAGATTCAGACATGATCAAGCCGCGTTTAAGAAAAAAAAAAAAAAAAAGGAAAGAAAATTTTATTAGATTAAACGTCTATTTCAAAATTAGTGATTTGTGGAAGGTAAGCGCAAGCACTTAATTCCAACATGTAAACATCTTCAAACACATGTCTGCCATCATAACCACCCAATACATAGAGTCGAGAATCATGTAGTACAGCCGTATGATAGCCTCTTGGGCTAGGTGCACCACCATAAATCTTGCGTATTTCCCAACTCATTGTCACTAAGCGAATATATGAGTCTATATATGCTAGCGATAGATAGGCTCTCTCTCTCTCTGTGTCCTTACCCAAGTTTAATAACAAGACGTCATTCGAATAGCGACTACCATCATGTCCACCAATAACAAACACATAGGATCCTACTTGTGTAGCTGAATGAGCTAAACGAGGTACAGTACGATCGAGATCGATTTGACTCCATCGACGACTGACAAGATCCAGCACATACACATCACTAAAACACTCATGCCCATCACTTCCACCATACACAATCAGCTTATCTTTGACCAGATTACTTGTATGGTAGCCTCGGGCAATAGGTGGTGTTCCCTCGGTTTGTAATCGAGACCAGATGGGATGAGGCTCAGAGACATCCAACGTATGCACATCCGCCAGCGCACGTGCACCATCGCCTCCACCCACAACAATAATCTTTTGGTTCCAGATACAAGTGGTATGCGCACGTCTGGGTGAAGGCGGTTCACCTACTGTCTTGGGTTTAGACCATACCAACGTGTCTGTATTGAGCACATAGAGATCATTAAAATAATTGGGACCATCACCGCCACCAAAGACATACAGACTATAGGATTTCTTACCTGCACCTGAGTCTCGCTCGACCGTGGTACAGGAATGAGCGCGACAAGGAGGAGGTAATTGACCTGATGTACGTGGTTTGGACCAAGTCAAGGTATCTATCATGTATAAGTTCTCTCTTTTTTTTTTTTTTTTTTTTTTTTTTTTTTTTTTGTATGAATCACTACTTGCCCATATCTAATATATACAATGTATTGAAACATGTCTTCATGTCACATCCACCAAACACATAAAGACATTCACCAATCAAGTTGGCCGAGTGAGCACGTAAAGGTCTAGAGGGACTTTTGCCATACGTAATAGCACGTGACCAATACATACCTGCAGCAGGTGCGGGTGGCACTTGAGGACTGATGCTCAATTCAATCGCGGCTGCTGTATGATCTGACATATGTTTCTTTTTATGAGATCGTATGGCATCATAGCGTGGTTTAGGTGCCATAGGTAAAGGTGGAGGCTCTTGACGTAATCGTTCCAGAGGATAGACTAACAAATCAACATGAATTGTTTTGATATTACACATCATCTTACCATTGGAAGGTAAGGGTGGTGGTGGTGGCATATCGACATAAGTCGCATGTTGATGAGGATGATGATATCGAGTAGGTGAGGTGGGCATACTAGAGTGAGGTGCATTCTCTTCAGGAGGCAACGTAGGTGATTCGGGTCTATCATAACTAAGTGTTGATGAATAAGCATCGTTTCGTCAGCTTGGCATTTACCTTTCTGTCGAATGAACACTACTGGTAGGTTGAAAAAGACTGGATGATCGTTCATTCGAGTGTGTGTTTGTGGCATAGGCTTGACTCATCCAAGCTATAGGTGCTGTTGGACTGGCTTGCTTTTGCCGATCTGACATGATAATGAAAGAAAAAAGAAAAAAAAAAATATTAATAATACGAGAAACGGGAAAATTATGAAGATCTGCGTCACTTTAAAGATGTTTTTTTTTTTTCCTTTTTCTTATTTGTAGGCCATGTCAAATAAATCAGATCAACTTACTATTTTGCGTATTAAACGTAAAAGAACAGAAGAACCTTTGGAAGCACTGTGTATGTCTTGTTGAGAGTGGTATGTATATTGACACCATGTAGTGATTCATCAAGAAAATGAAAAGAGGATCAAAAAGAACAATGACAAACAAGACAAGAGTGTTTTGAAGGGTAAGTTTAAGTATATAAAGCATGTAGACTGATGTGTTTAGTTTCTGCTACTGCACTTCCTACTATCTTTCGTTTGGCCGAGACGGTCGAACAAAAAAGTTTCTCTAATCTGGATGAAGCAAAGAAACTAAGAGTAAAGGGATTCATAAAAACATCACTTGTATTAACACAACAACATAGGATCGTATTTCTCGACGTATTCAACCGGGCACAAGTAGACCACAAACACCTACCTCTATTGAAGACAGAAAGAATAAACGAGTACAAGAACAAAAGGTAGTATATACATGCATGCTAAATCCTAAACTTGATCAGGAAGCAACCACCAAAGCGAGATACAGAGTCATTTTAGAGAATCGATCCAAAGCATCTTCTGAGGATATGCCACCTGTGTAAGTAATCATTTAATCTTTAGGTTTATTTATTGTATACAGTGTACAGAGTTCATCAGAAAAAGCAGCCAAAGATCTGTTTAATATGTATGATGCAGTAAAGGATGATAAGAAACCCAAGTAAGTATACCCTATGTCTGTCTAGTATGGATTTATTGAGAGATCAGACTGTTTATGGACGATAATATGGAGGATCCAGATGATATTATGTGTAATTTTATTCCTATGGTCAAAGAGTATTTGACATGTAAGTATTGTCCTAGTCTGTTCTGTCACTGATATGATCTAGTGCAAGAAAAAGAACAAGAGAAAGAAGATGACTATGTATATGATGTTTATTATAGAGACACAGATCAACACGTCACTACAAACAATATTGGTTCTCTTATTTGGTTTGATGAAGCACAATCCGAATATGTGGATGATGATTCAGACAGTGAACTAGGTGATGAATTAGACGAAGACTCGAATGGTAAAAAAAAAAAAAAAAAAAAAAGTGATGAAACTACCTACATATTTGCTTACATAAAATAGCTGAAGATTATTATCAAAATGATTATCCTGAAGAAGAAGAAGCAAGTGATGAATATGAAGACCGTAAGTATTCAATATATATAGAACAAATAGATAACACAAACTTAGAATTCAATTATGACCTTTCAAGTGAAGATGATGATTATTCATTATAATAAACTATTAAGAAAATTCTCTAATGTTTTTAATATGTACAGGGCCAGTACCACAACAACCACCCACAAGTACTTTAGGACCATACGTTTGAATACACTTGGACATCATACATCCAAAGGCTTCTTCAGGTAATCTGGCAGTAGAATCCCAGCTTCTAGCCACTGCATTCCACTCTTCACCACCATCAGGATAAGCTATCAAAGCACGATGACCATGATCTTGATTGAATCGAGAGACTGTTTCAAACAAGGCTTCTACATATTTAGGCTTTGTGCAGTTGATACCCAAAGCAAAGATCTTGTCACTGGAAAGTGCCTCTAAGGCCTTGAGAACAGGTGTGCCATCAGCAATTTGATCAGATGATCGACACTGGAATGCCACAGCCACAGGAGGAAGATCAGCACCTTGAACCACTTTTTGAATAGCTTGAGCTTCAAGATAAGAAGGAATAGTTTCAAACATGATCAAGTCGACTTTAGATGATGCTAAAAAGATGGCAAGTCGAGAAGCATGGAACTCGACAAGCTGATCCACTGTGATTGAACCATAATCACCTGTGTATTCAGCACCATTGGCCAAGACAGCACCATAACAACCTATGGACAAAGCAACTAGGCGTTGTTGTTTATCTTCAGGATGAACTTGCTTGAATTCATCGCGTGCTTCAATAGCCAAAGCAACACTCTTTTGCATCAACTGAATGGCTTGTTCTTTTGTGTAGCCAGCATTTAAAAATCCTTGCATGGAAGCTTGATAGGAACAACTTGTGGCTACATTTGCACCTGCTTCATAATACATTTTATGAACAGACTAAAACATAAGAAAGAGAAAAACAAAACAGTATAAAAATAATTACCTTGATGGCTTCAGGATCATCTTGAATACATTGAGCAGACCAAAGTTTACCTAATAAATTGTATTAAAAAAAAAAAGAAATTTCTAGAAAAAAGTGTTACCAGATAAGTCTTTGCCAAATGTTCTTTCAAGTTCAGTGGCAAATCCACCATCAAGAATTAAGGGATAATCAAATGTCATAATAGATTAGAAAAAGGAAAAAAAAAAAAAAAGAGATGAAAAGATGAAGATGGAACACAAGCTTGAGATTGAATTTCATTTGATTAAAACTGATCTATTATTGTTCAATCAAATGTCGTGATGATTATTCAAGGGCTCATTTGATTGGCTAAGAGGATTTACCATAATCTATTGAGAGCTTCACATTCATTTTAAATTCAGAATGATTGTATTGAGTGACAAGTCCCATTGAGTCTGGGCCTTTTATACAGCCAGTTCATTTCAAAAAGATTGGTTTTAAATATTTAATGAATTTTATGAATTTTATAAATTTATTATTTCTAAAATTATTTACTATTTACATAAAAGCAACTCAGACTTGCTAAACCATTTTTTCGAATTGACTTACGCCTAAGAAAGATTGTGAATTAGCACAAGTATTAAAATACAATAATGAAAGTATTTTTTATGTATAACAATCTGAAATCAGATAAAAAATTAACACTTTATCGGTCATGTAAGAGCTCCGTGTTAGCATGGAATGTATTGTGCTCATCATTCAAAATGATATACATAAAAAAAGGACTTTCATCTTACAACTTACCAAACAGAAAAAAGTAGTTTAAAGAGATTTTTTTTAAATGAAAAAGAAATGCATTTATTGATTGAGATAACAACACACACAGTCTATAAGAAATATAAGTGACAAGTTCAAACAAATGAGATACAAGTGCATTTTTGTCTTTTTTTTTTTTCTCGTGTCAGAAAAAAGGGTATGAGCTGCATGTTTTATCGACATGTATACGTTTCCGCCTGGGGCGGCAAAGCATTCATCATGGATAGAATACAAAAAGAAAACAAAAATGCTTACTTGTTCACTATGATATTTACCTTTTCAACTAAAAAAATGATAAAGAGCACAATTAAAGTGCTTGAATGGCTTTATAGTTTTTCAAAAGAAAATTTTTTTCTTAGCTGACCGCTTTTTTCCTTGGCCAATCAATAGCTATCTATAGTGGTCACAAACAGTCCCAAAGACAAAATTTCTTTGCGGTACTTGTAACCTGCAGCGTCCTTTGAATAGAAGCTTATCATATCCAACGTTGATAAATAAAGTAATCACTTAATACAAAAAAAAAAAAATATCATATCCAACGCTGCTCTTTTAGACCTCGAAAATATCTAGCACTATAGCACTTCTAAACTGTTTATGTATTGGAATTGAGCCTGGTAAAAATGAGTGCCAGTCTACTGGGTACTATCTACTGAAAAGGGCTTTTTTTTTTTTTACCAATTACAGTGTGCAATAAGCTTTGAATGCAGATTTGAAGCCAATGCTTAAATAAGGTTGACTTTTTCGTCTTAGTAAGCTCGCTTTCTTTTCTTCAAAAGTACCTAGAGATGGCCTTGTTTGATTTCGGCTGGATCAGACCTATATTGGCTTATTCCAAAAAATTCTTGATCGAAAAATAAACTTCATCCAGGTGCCAAACCAATGGCACCATTCAATTCTTGGACTCGAAAGAACATGTTTTAAATGAAAAAAATAGCCTTGTTGGTAATGTAATTGTCGAGCAATAACCCATCAAAGATTGGCCTGTCTAAGCTGTGTTTTGAGCATTTCTGCCCTAGACGTCATATAAAACGTGTTAGTAATAAATCTTTCAAAGCTATTGTATGTTACTTAGGGTGCTAAGAAGCATGGAGAAGTAAAAAGATAGGTATTTTATGATGTAAATGTGGGTGTAAACAAACATAGGACATACCAGATGGCAATATGCGAAGATTAAAATGGAAGGCAACTCCAACTCTTCTTGCTGCCGCATCAAAATCGGACTTTTGTTGAGAACTGCATGAAGATGCAGTTATTCAGCTTTGATGCAGTGAAAAAAAAAAGTTGTAAATCTTTGTTTTCTGAGTCGATTGATATAGAAAAAATAATAGCTTTGGTGCCAAAATATTGAGTAAATAGACAGAAATGACTACGAGGTTTTTGGCTCATATCGTACCATTTTCATAGTACAATAAGCAAGCAAGCACGTTCGCCAAAAACTACAGCGTCAGACGCACATTCTGAGTATTTTACCTCATTGATAGCTCTATCTTTCGTCTTGTAGCGTCAAAAAGAAGACCAGAAGTTGTCAAAGTGAGCTTTTTTCGTGAATAGTACCCTTTGCTTAAAAGGCCATTTTGACCAAATTTTACAAATCACTTTTTTTTTCCAAATCAACTCTAAAGGTACCATGGATGTTAGCAAGCATTGTTTGTAGGTATTTGGAGCATTTATATGTGTGTGCATAAGTCTTAAAGCATCTTTGTTTGTTTAAGAAAAAGACAAAGGTTTGTGTGGATTATTGGCTTTTTTTTTCACAGTTAGAGTACCTATTTGCCTGGTACATCTGTTGCATGAATAAATGATGGAATACCAAACTATCTATTCAAATAGAATGCCTTACAAAAACACACTTGAATCATTGAGCTGATGAGTCCTATGAGTCTGGTGAGTGGTTTGAACTGAATCTAAGTCGAATTGGCTTGATTTTTGTGAAAGCAGACTGTTCGAGAAGTCTTCAATTGAAATGTATAGTCTGAGTGAAATAACTATATCTTGGAAAATTTAATAAAAAAAAAGATACTAAAAACAATGCCTGTAAACGCACTATAGATTATGCTTCAAGCCTCAACTTGTAGCTGATAGTCTATTATAATAATACCAATGATCTAATCTCGCTATACTCTTAGTTTATCGAACACTGTAGAGCAGTGCGTGAATTCTTCCGTTAGATTATGTAATAAATAATTATAGCGAGAGCTTTAGAGTTTATACAAGTAAAAGATATGGTACCAACAAATGCTGGTGTAACAGCAACATCATAGTTTTCTCTTGTCAAATCCTTATTGACAAAATGGTATGATAGGGATTTTAACTAGCTTCTGATTCGAAGATGGTCTAGTCGATGTTGTACATTTTGCAATATCTATCTTTACAATAGGCAACACCACAATATGTTATATGATAAGTACGTCCTACAACAACCTTGCTCTTTTTTAAATAATTTTGAATTGATTACTCTGAACTGTTAATAAAAGCTTAAACCAACATATAGATGTTTGCCTGTTTCCCCAAATCTGGAGACCTAAGACGGTTTCTTTGTGTCGCTCTATTATTAAGCATTTCAGCGTTTTGTAATGATATTTAGCTAGAAATGAAGTATACTGAACTTATCCAACAGATACATAAACTGCTATCTAACGTCTAGCGATCTAAAAATCTTGTAGTATTCTCATCTGATCTCTGTACACTTCAAATAAAGCCCTTCTAATGGCATATGTATTCTTGAATGTTCTTTTTAACCGTCATCGAGTAAATGAGTAACAAGATATATAAATTATTACTAGATTGCTTGATACTAAAAACAGGTTCATTTACTCAAAATAAATTGTTTCTGAGACTATTCAAATGTTTTGAAGTTCATCTTTTTATTGTGCAACTTCTTTACAACGAATAGATGGAGGCACATGGGAACACAACGTCTAATTTGCCGATAAAGACAAAAAAAAACACCTTGTTTTTATAACATACAATAGTAATAAAAGTAAGATACAGGGTAAATTCATAGCTTGGTATAATGAAATCATCTTTCCGAAACAGTGAATAGTTTCATTGCTATGTTAAAAATTGAAAACAAAATAAGGTAGCCTTTTTTTTCTATAATAGTCAAATATATAAAGTGTAGATCCGAATTAAGGTTTATTTGTCAAGATAATATATGTTGTGTGACATCTCCAGAGACAAATATACCATAAAGGAAAAGAAGAAGAAATTTAACCAGTTTATTGGTGCTGACACAATTTGCCTTTCTTAAAAACAACTTGCAACATTCTAATTTCAGCTGGAATATTATCCTTGAATACGCAATGGCTTAAAAAAGAATTAGCTCAATAGATTATCAGCTATTGACATTTGTTCTAGAAAACAAACAAGGATTCACCAGTCGTTACTACCATAAATAAATTGTAGAATCTGCAGCAGAAAATGTTGTTTACTGCAATGTCCATTTTCTAAAAAATCAGCCTTAGCAATAAAGTTTCTTATTAAAATTTTCGATAAACTTGCGCTCAATTAATAAAAGAAAACAATAGGAATCATTTTATGTCGATCATTAAGATGACTTAAATCATATTTAGTTAGTAGTATTGCTTTAGTTTTTGAATTGTTTTTTTTTATCAGATTACAACTTCTGGGAAAAACTCATATATGTATATCTATGCAAAGTGTCTCAATTAAATGCAGTGATCAATTTACTTTGTCCAATAAACGCTATTTATTTAAAACTCATGATGCCAAAATGAAATATTCTAATAATAATAATTGTTGTATGATCGCCCGGATGCTCGCTTGTTCAAAGCTTCATTGGCATTAAACATGCTGCCCTTTTTCTTATAATAGAAATGCCAGTCGTCAAGGTTTAGTAAAAAAAAAAAAAAAAAAAAAAGAATCAAGAATATAAATACGCTGCAGATCAAGCATCTCAAAAATATTCTTCATTCATACCTCAAAATGGTTTACATTCCTTCTCTTTCCTCTTCTCTTGCTCTCATTACTGTTCTTGCTTCTGCTGCTCAAGCTGCCACTTGTACTGTTGCTACTACCGGTAGTGTCTCCAAAAACATTGCTACTGCCTTCAGTAACTGCGCTAATGGCGGTACTGTCGTTTTCACCAAGGGTGCTACTTACAATCTCGATGATGTTGTCTCTGTCTCTGGTTTGAAAGGTACTACTGTTCAATTCTATGGTACTCTCAATTTACCTGCCTACAATACCAAGTTTGACAACCTCAATGCCTATCTTACCATCAAGGGTGACAAAATTACTTGGGACGGTGCTGATGTCGGTGTCATCAACGGTAACGGTCAAAAATGGTGGGATGCTTTGGATAAGAAGGCCCCTACTGTCTTGAGAATCACTGCTACCAACTCCAACTTCACTCACTTCAAGATCATCCAAGCTCCTCGCGCTCACATTGGTATTACTAGTTCCAACCAAGTCACTCTTGACCATATCAATATCCATACTCTTTCTACTAGTTCCAACGATGCTCATAACACGTAAGATGACTTTTAGTTTCTGAATACTTTTTGCTAACATACAGTCTTTAGTGATGCTCTTGACATTTCCAACAGTCAAAACGTCTATTTTCAAAACTCCAATGTCGTTAACGGTGATGACTGTATGGCTATCAACGGTAACACCTCAGGCGTTCATGTTAACAATGTTACTTGTAACGGCTCTCATGGTTTCTCTGTTGGCTCTCTTGGTAAGGGCGGTGAAACTGATGTTGTTTCTGGCATCTATGTTCAAAACAGTGCTTGTGTCAACTGTCAAAACGGTGTTCGTATCAAGACCTGGCCTGGTGGAAAGGGTTCTGTCAGCGATGTCCACTTCACTGGCCTCACTCTCACTAACGTTGATAACCCTATCCTTATCACCACTCACTACTGTGACAATAACCAACAATCTTACTGTAAAGGTAACGACAATGCCTCTTTGACCATCAAGAATGTTGAGTTCAAGAGCATCACTGGTTCTGTTTCTTCTGCTGGCAATCCTATTGTCAACATCAACTGTTCCAAGAACACTCCTTGCTCTGGTTTTACTATGTCTGGTATCACTATTACCAAGAACTCCAAGACACCTAAGAATATTTGTACCAACCTCTCTGGTTCTAGCAGCATCTCTTACTGTAGTCAATAAGTTCTGAATAAACTATTTATTTATCTTTATTATCCATATAATTGTGAGCATTTCAATGTTGTTCTTATCATGGTTATTGCTTTAAAAAGGCGCTTATTATTGGCCAATGTTTTTTTTTGATATGTTGTAATAAAGTGTATTACACTTTTATGAGTTTATTGCTTCCTCATTCAACTTATTCGAGCTAACTAGACTCACTTGTATTGTATACATCGCCTTAACAGAAATATTTGCTTGCTATGACATATCTTGTTTGGTCCATTGAATGCAAGGTATAATGTAATTAATCACAAATCACTTTCACCAGTTACATTTGAGTAACAAAAGCCGTCAGACACTAAATCCTTATTCACCAAATATGGTCTTTTTTACTTAGTTTATAATTTGTACGACTATTCATGTATCAAGTGAAATGAGGTTGTGCAGCTTTTTTTTTTATTAATCACTCTCTCATGCAAATAAGTATTATAGTTCAGTACTTATATTCATTATTTTAGATAGCGTAAGCTTTTTTCCAGCCAAAAAAATAGGCAATTGTTTAGTCTTTGAGTACAAAAAAAAAAACTTAAACATTAAGCATGTATTTATCGAGCAGTCATTGCATTTCGTAATAGTGGTCTACTACAACGGTTTTGTGTATTTCTATATCCATTTTGATGCAATGAAAAAGACCAAATTGTATTACTAATCCCTAGACGTTTTTTATGCATAAAATGCATTCTTTTTTACTTCAATACGAAACAATTTGCTTCGTACAATGGCACAAGCAATTTTATTCATATATGATTGTGCTCGCCAAAATCAGACTAAACAAAAAAAGATAACCTAATTTTAGAAAAGTCTATCAGTATTCATCTATCTTTTATAAGTAATGCAATGAATGTGTGCTGCTTTACTATGAATTGTAGCCCTTTAATGAAGCTCATGAGGTGTATGTATATTGACTAAGAAATTGGCATCAGTTAAACTTATTTGAGCCACAATAGACTCATTCCTGTTATTGTTAAGCTTTGTTTGATCTAGGCTTTTCATCCTTAGTATGACACATCGAATGCATGAATACAGACCTATCTATCCTAACACATTCATGTCGACTGATACTTTTCTATCAAACTAGCTTTTGTAAAGCAAGCACATGCTAAGACTCACTATTGTTTAATTGTAGGACCAAGGATTGATTCCCTACGTTTGTGTACCCAGGTGCTGGCCACGACATAACTTAATCATGCATATTTCAATCGAATTGCACTAAATGCGTTGAATTGATCAAAAAAAGAAGAATTGTCTGTAAAAGGAATGAAGCTACTTGACACCCTTATTTTCTGATATAAAAAGAGACAGCATTGAAAAACAAAAATCTTTATTCAAACAATAATCCTTATTTGACTCTTTCCTGCTCCTTTTCACAAAAAAAAAAGATGAAGTTTACTCTTGTCTCTTCTTGTATCGCACTTGTTGTGATGGCTATGGCAGCTGAAGCTGCTCCTTCTGGCAAGAAACTTTCCGTTCCTTTGGTCAAAAATGAAAACTACAAGCCTAATGCTAAGGCTGCTGTTGCAAAGGCTAGAGCCAAGTATCTCAAGCACATCATTAAGCCTCTTCATGGTGTTCCTTCCAATGTCACTACCGATGGTACTGGTTCTGTTCCTGTCACTGATTATAGTAATGATTCTGAATACTATGGTGTTGTTGGTATTGGTACTCCTGAACAAAAATTCAAGTTGGATTTTGATACTGGTTCCAGTGATCTTTGGATTGGTAAGTTCATTTTTCTCATTGACAGTGATAGCTCATGATGCATATAGCTTCTACCTTGTGCTCTTCTTGCAGCTCTCAAAACCAATACGATCCTAGTAGTTCCAGCACCTACAAGGCAGATGGTCGCTCTTGGTCCATTTCTTACGGTGATGGATCCACTGCTAGCGGTATTCTCGGTACTGATACTGTCAATTTGGGTGGCCTCAAGATCGCTCATCAAACGATTGAATTGGCTAAGCGAGAATCCAGCTCTTTCTCTAGTGGCCCCAACGACGGTCTTTTAGGTCTTGCTTTTGACACTATCACTACTGTCTCTGGCATCAACACACCTTTTGACAACTTGGTCGACCAAGGTTTGATCTCTTCTCCTGTATTTGGTGTTTACCTCGGTAAGGCCTCTAACGGTGGCGGTGGTGAATACGTCTTTGGTGGTTATGACTCTTCCAAATTCAGTGGTAGCTTGAAAACTGTCCCTATTGATAACTCTCAAGGTTTCTGGGGCATTACTGTTGACGGTCTTTCGATTGGTGGTCAAGACGTGGCTGATTCTTTCTCTGGTATTCTTGATACTGGTACCACTCTTTTCTTGATGACGGATGATAATGCTGATGCTGTTGCTGAAGCTTATGGCGCTACAGATAACGGTGATGGTACTTATACAATCAGTTGTGATACTTCTAGCTTTGACCCTCTTGTCTTTACCATCAATGGCGCCACTTTTGAAGTACCTGGTTCTGACTTGGTCTATGAAAATGATGGTAGTACTTGTTACGCTTCATTTGGTAAAGGTGGCCTTGACCAAGCTATTTTGGGTGACACTTTCTTGAAGAACAACTATGTCGTCTTTAACCCTGAAGTTCCTCACGTTCAAATCGCTCGTATTTAAATTATTTATTAAAATAAAATGTAGTTTCTTTTGTTAAGAATGCTGTGAATAATAAGAATTATGTTGAGGATATGTTACATGTTGTGGCTCAGGAAAAGACATTGGTTCTTTTCTATTTTGAGATTGTTCGTACATGAGATTACTGTTTGAAGGATAACTATTTGAAGCTGGTGAATTTTGATTGAGTTCAGTCATTCTGTAATCTACAGAATCTGATTGTTCATTTAACAAGTTCGATTTATCAACACCCTCAGTCTCTTTTCTCTTCTTTAATTCGCGTCGCTTTTTCATTAACTGGAACGAATCTGCGCCACAACGCAAGGCCATGTACAAAAACTCGGGAATATAGGCTATATAGCCATCTACAAAAGCTTTCCAGGGCGACATTTTCTTAACTTGGCCTACACTAGCAGCACTGGCAATATTGTCTTGAGGACCAAAAAACTTGTTCATCATAATACTATCGACCATCATCACTACACAGACGATAATCACATACAAGCCATTTTTGACAGCATCAGCAGGCCATGCGATACTGCCATGTGATCCATCGGTGCCCTTAATTACACCAACTGTGGTCAAGATAGTCAACAGAATTTCACCAAAGTAAAAATTGACCATGATAGGACCCTTGACACACCAAAACATACCATGGGCGCGAATATGGCCTCGTTTCCATTCGTTATGAAAGACATCGAGATAGGTGAAAAGAGCACCCAAAATGACAGATAAGGAAATAAAGTTGATGATGGTCAAGTAGACATAAGCACCACTAAAACTGTAACTGCCTTGACAATAACGACCTTTGAGTTCTGCAAAAATGGACATAAAGGAATCTAAAAGTGACCTAGAGAGAGCTATAAGCAGAAAGAAACCTTATGATTGTGTTGTTCTTACCAAATAGGGTATTGAAAGACAAGAATATCTGTAATAATACGATAATGCATTCCCCATTTTGATTTTCTAACAAAGTCAGTTTACAATGCACTATTGAATAAAATGTCTTACAAATGAAGATTATAAACAAACATAATCTTGGTATCCTTGGGTTCTTTTAATGCACCAGCTTCTTGTCGAAAAGGCTTAAGATAGGCTTGTAAACAAATATACAAATTAAATACAGCAAATGCTTCAAACACAGTCGCAAAAAATTTGATGGTGGTAGAATAATCATATCTTAGGTAACCAAACCATGATAGTGTGGCGTAGACAGGTGGAAACAAAATCACCCGTAGTTTATGTCGTTGTATTTGAGGTTCGCTTCAAAGAAAAGGTTAGTATCGCTTCTATCTATAGCATGATACACTTACTAGTAATTTCTCAGGTGCTTAAACATAGTCATCAGTGATATAATCCATGTTACTGCAAGAATACCAACACAGACAACCCAGCCAATAACATGCCAATTGCCTGTTGGATCTGTTCTAAGTGAAGACCAATCTAATCCTGGTTCACTATAAAGCATGAGTATTTTTCTTTTTTATTATAGGGATACATACAATCCTCCTTCCATAGACAACCCAGGGGTTGTAGGACAGCTATCAGCCTTTGTTTCATTTGAGCTCATTTTTAAGAAAGAAAATAAAACCAAATATAGACTTTTTGAATAGAAAAAGAAAAAAGAAGGAGAAAGTAAAAATAAAAAGGTTTTATAGCTACACCAGGAATAAACATTGTTATTTTTATTGGCTTCATGATATTGACGGAGTATCAAGGCGGATGGTGAGGCGGGTGTAACCATTTCGGCGCCTATCGACGGTTGAACAAAGAGAAAGAACAAAACCATTGTATAATTCACTTTGTTCATGAATAAGATGTGCCTCTAGTATAGAAATACTCGTATAAAGAAAGAAATAAGATCAAGAAACAACCCCTAAAAAAAATAGGAAAAAGGAGCAGTTACAGTTTAGAATTTTTGACGCAGTGTCCAAAATGCTTGGCAAAACATGCCGAGTATTTTCCTATTAGCAGTCAGTTATTTTATTCCAGTATTACAAAAGAAAAAGTTAAGAAGTATTATACAAATTTAGAAAATTATTTATGAGCCACATCCTTTTGTTACACGTCCACAAAGCGTAATAAAGATAGTTTATTCAACATACAATTTGTTCTCTTTGTGCCATTGTTCCAAAGAACAATCAGGATATTCTTCAAATACATGCTTGTCTGCATTCACAGCAGGTGTAGGAATCCAGTTTGCCTTGGAGCCAATCATAATTCGGTAGATTTGCGATTCATTCAATTCAGGTAAATCAGTATCAATAGCAGAAGCATAAGGGTAGACCCAGTTGGACCATTTTTTATCATAAGCATAGAGATGTGAACCACATTCACCACAGAAATAACGGATGTTGCCACTAATGAAATGGTGAGTTATTTTTATAGTTATTAGAGTAGTTTACCATAATTCATGGGTTTTTTTGTCTCTCACAGCACGGTACTCTCTAAATAAATGATGTTAGTTATTTTTACATGCACGACTGAGCTTTACTTTAAATATTCTTTTCCCTCTACTTCAAGCGTTTCATACTATTCACTATTCAGTCGATAGTCTACGCGTTTATGCTTGTTTACCTCGCCCATAATATTAATAGCATAGCCACCACCACCTTGACACTTGCGACAAATAGAACTTTAAGGAATAAATAATGCATCTATAAAATATACTGCTTACCAATGACATTGCATAAACTATACATACATGAGTGAATAATACATTTACTTTTCAACTTACAGGTGCAGGTGTATGAGACTTGACTTTAAACTTCACTTTCTCACAATGGCAAGAGCCTTTCAACTCCATGATAATAATAACAAACTAAAGAAAATACACACACATGACATCAATGCTCTTTTCTTTTCATATACGAAATGACAAGTGAGATATGATTGGCTTAGTTCGAATCCCCGAAATGTGACGTTCATTGGCCAGCACGCGAGTTTTTCTTACATTCCATTAAAAAAAAGAAGGTTATTGTTCAAGGCACATTACTCAACCTTCTTTCAATAGAAACAATGCCTAGACGTAAAAGAGGAAGACAACCTATGGGCTCACCATCACACACTTCTGCTCAAAAACAAAAGGGCTCGCCTTCCCCTGAGCCAGAAGTTATTTCCAGTACGCGTTCTTCTAGTAGAAAGAGAGGAAGAGCCAGTTATCCATCTACACCAGAAGAGACTACAGACACAGCCAAACGCAGACGGGAACAGAGTCCCACCAACAAATCAGATGAAGAGTATGAATCTGATATTGATAGCACAGGAGAAACCAAAGTGGATGCCAGTGGCAACTTACTTGGAGGTAATGCATCATGTTTAGACATGAGGACTCATTTTTTCTTTTTACTAGGTCGAGAATATAAAGTACCTACATTTACATTACCTGAACATGGAGATCAGTTACTCATGTTGGCTATGGAACCTACAAAGGCTCTTGGTTATCGTGATAGTTATCTGTTCTTTCATAAACATCCCTCACTTAAGCGTGTGCGTATCACAGAAGAAGAAAAAAAGGCATTGGTCGATATGGGCATGTTGGTGACTTGGTTCAAACATCGCGATGTAGCTGTCGTTACTGCTCGTTCTGTCTTCAAGTGCTTTGGACACAAAATTATCAAACGAGGCAAACGTATCAAGGACGATTATTATGAAACTGAACATGAAGAACGACCTAGTAAATACCGTAAATCAGCTAACGACATCAGTGATATAGATACACCTGTACAAGATACACCTATGGAAGATGTACATCGTAAATCGCTTATTACTAGAACAGTCAAGTCAGAAGGATATGCTTCAGAGGCACCTATGAATCACCAAACATGGATGCATCATGCTGCATTAGCAGCAAGAGGATTTAATGCTCAATTGCATGAACGAAGGGCAGCTAAACCAACATTTTACGATATTCACTCGAATGTAAACCAAGTTCCTTCTGCACTGCAGCCACAATCATGTACGTTTGAAATGGTCAAGGCAGACACACCACAGGTTGAATTTAAACCAGCCAGTCAATCTCGTTTCCATGGTATTGGCCGAGAATTGTTAGACTCCGCAAACCAACCCGAGATAAAGCAAATGGATGAGGATAGTCAATTTCCTTTGGCTTTGATGGAAGGACAATTTCAAGCGAATTTCCCTCTTCATCAAGCCAGATTTAATTATCCTGTGCCTAAAATACCTGATCCTTCCAACTTGATTGACACTGCACAATCATTGGCTGCTCAACAGTATTATTTAGGCCTTGTCTATCAATCTGTAAATCAATACACACCCGAACAACAACAACAACAACAACAACAACAACAACAACAAAGACAGTCTATTAACAAAAGACCACCACAACCACAATATCAACCTATCAAATTACCGCCACCAGAACCCATTGTGTGTGGTGTTCCCTTGGGTGGTAATCAAGTCTGTAAAAGACCAGTGATTCGAGTAGGCGAACGATGTTCAATCCATATGGTATCCAAACCAATGTCTGATTTTGCTAAAGGACCACCTCCTGTAAGTACCCAAAGTAATCAGCAATTAGATATTGATCTTGATTTAGAACATTGCTTATTCAGACAACAAATGTGCTGATTGTCATGAACTCA
Organism: Gilbertella persicaria; assembly: GCF_025201335.1. NCBI lineage: Eukaryota > Fungi > Mucoromycota > Mucoromycetes > Mucorales > Choanephoraceae > Gilbertella > Gilbertella persicaria. The sequence goes on from NW_026251998.1 coordinate 227,732, forward strand.
AAGCGGCTGATAACCTGTTTAGTTCAGCAGAAGAACATATCACAGACGATTTTGCTGTTGTCAAATGTGCCAAATGTACACGAAAATACCACCCTATCTGTGCTAATCTGACAACACCACGTCAAATTGCTGCTGTTGAGAGTTATCCATGGTCTTGCCCTGAATGCAAAATATGCTGTGTTTGTAAAAGTGCTGGTGATGAATCCACCTTGATGATCTGTGATGGCTGTGATCGTGGTTGGCATACAGGTTGCTGTAATCCCCGCGTAGAGCATGTGCCTGAAGGATCATGGCTCTGTCCACTCTGTGCGAATTGCCATGGCTGTGATGAACATGGTATGGCTGCTGAATCACAATATACACACGCCATTGCACCCCCAAGCGATCGATACAAATACCCCGTCTATTTAGCTACGTACTGTAACAAATGCATTGAGCATTTCAATGGAGATCGATTCTGCCCTGTCTGTCTCAAGACATATGCTGAAGAAGAGAACGATGACGAAGACAATGAAATGGTAGCCTGTGATACATGTGATCATTGGGTTCATACACGCTGTGATGAAATATTAACACCTGAGAAATATCAATTGTTATGTGATGAAGAAGAAGCCAAATATTCATGTCCTATGTGTGAAGATAGATACAAACGATTGATAGACACAAGTACAGCGGATTTAGCACTGAAGGGGTTGTCTGCACCCAGTGGATTTTGTATAGGCTTATTAGGAGGAAAAGTAAGTCATCCCAAGTGATATTTATATTGATTATTCTAGGTTAAGACAAGAGGCATTGTGAAATATAAACAGAGTAAAGTGGGTGTGCCAGAAATCAATGGCACGGGCATTGCTGAAATGCCTTCCAATTAGTTGCTTTTTTGGTTCACAGTAGAGAGATACGCATTCCAACCCAAGGCTACTACATTGGTTACCATCAAACGATAATTCAATGGTGTAAAATAAAAGTTGACAATCTGAACTGCAGGCCAAATCTAACATTGTTGTTAGCTTCAATAGAAAGATATACTCTATCATTTACCTTGTAATTGCCAACCAGTGCTGTTGTATAGCCACTCGCTAATTTGTCCTTGATATCCCGAATCGATTTACCTTCAAACAAGCCTTGTCCAGTAAAGAAGGCTAAATTCATGTTTAGTCTATTTTGTTTATATATGCATTATTCTATACCTGCTATGAAAAAGGGAGCAAAACAGAATTGATCCAATGCTACCTTAACAAAAAGACCTTGAGCAGGACTCTTGATAGTCACTTTTCTATCTACAAAACGATACCATTGACTAAGAACAGGTCCTGCAAAGACACCACCAAATGCTGTCATTCGCAATGTTCTTTTCATATCATGGTTTTCCCAGCCTTGTTTTTCAACAAGTTGTTGTGCAATGACATCGCCTGAATGACAAGTCAATCAATAAGATCGTTAATCACTTATTTACCTGCACCAAACAAGACAGCTAAACGAATGTTGCTCAATAAACAAAAATGCTGCTATTTTTTTTTATGTTACCTGTTGAAAGACTTTGGACAAGAATAGGTCTTTTGGTAAGCACTTTATGATATAAACCAAACATGCTGATCAAGTAAGGAAAAAAAAAAAAGGGAATCTTTATCTCCACTCTATGTGCAACATGTCACTACCTTAGTTACTCCCAATACGAAGCAATTCGCCAAAAGTGTATTGCGGATTTTTAAACTAATTTTATGTTTTCATTTTAATTAGCGACTTCAATTTCATTAGTACCTTGACAGTTCTCGGAATGCAACATTATATTTGTGGATACTGGAGGTCTTTGTTCGTCTACAAAGTATTTACCAAAATGATGAATACATAAAAGCTATTGCATTCTGACACAATGGGCCAAGTCTCTTTCTGCATACTGTATTTATCAGTTGTAGGGGATCTATTTTCATTTCTTTGTCAATGCTTTGGTTTTGTTCGATTGACGCCTTCTGGAAACTTTGAGATTCAAGTGTGACCTGTTAAAAGGACTGCTTCATAGCGATTATTACCCTAAGGATCAAAAAGGCAGCAAAATAGAGAGTTAAATCAAGAAAATGCTTCAACCAGAAATTTCCTCAATGATAAAAGATAAATCAACAGCATACGTAAGTTGTTTTTATTGACTTGATACAACCTCAGCAGAAGACGGTAAGTAAAGAAGCTATCTGCTCCCCCTCGTTTCGTTAACATGACATACTCAAGACACTAAATGGGTAACACAATTACGATGGACTGGCTTTTTTTTTTATCCCAGGAACAAGTAATGCATTAGCATGCATCAACCACTTACTGGATAAACCCCCGCCCTATTCAGTAAGATATGTCTAATTTAAAGACAAGATGAAAACGACAAAAAATATATTCTCTGTATTGATCTCTTTACTGCTTGTCATCGAATACTGACGCAATAAAAGGTTTTCATGTTTCACATTTGCTCATCTTGATCTTGTAAAAGGCGCGGGCGGTGAACCGGCGGGAGTTGTACAAAAAAAAGCTTTTTTTTTTCATTTAGTATTTTTTTTTTTGTTTTTCCTTTTTTCTCTTGCGTTTAACCATGTCTGCACTTTTAAATAAGCTTAGACGTCGTCCATCTCATGAATATCCTCCTTATCAACATCTGGAACAACATTTTGAGTCTGCAGAAATAGTGCGTGACACTATTATTGGTCTTTCAGGTAACTTTTTATAAACAAAAATGTACAATGATTGATCAACCCATAAGATGGTTTGACTGTGCCTTTTGCTTTGGCTGCTGGTCTTTCTTCTCTCGGTAGTTCCAAGCTCGTCATTTATGGTGGTGCTGCAGGTAAATAAAGATGATAGCATAGATTTTAATTGACTTTTTTTTTTTTTTAAAAAAAATAGAACTTGTCAGGTAATGTTTGTTCAACAGTCGATACGTGTAACATACTCATATAAAAACAGTGGTGCTATTTCAATGGGTTTAGGTGGTTATTTAGCTGCACGTTCTGAAATTGAACATTATCGTACTGAGCGTTTGCGTGAAGAATTTGAAGTGGAAGAATGCCCTCAAGATGAAGAAGAAGAAATTGTAGAAATCCTTGAACCTTATGGTCTTGATCGTGAAACCATTCAACCTTTAATTGACAGACTCAAGAGTGACCCTCAAAAGTTTGTTGATTTCATGATGAAGTTTGAACTCAACTTGGAATGCCCTGATCCTAGACGCAGTTGGATCTCTGCCTTAACTATTGGTTTATCTTATTTTTTGGGTGGTTTGATTCCCTTGATGCCTTATTTCTTTATTGATGATGCTATGTTGGCCTTGTATGTATCTGTGGCTGTGACATCCTTGACATTGTTGATTTTTGGTTATATTAAGAGTCGATTGGTGAACCCTAACAGTGCTGTTTGGGGTGCTATTCAGACATTATTGATTGGTGCTGTGGCTGCAGGTGCAAGTTATGGTATTGTGTATCTTTTGCCTCAAGAACCTGGCACAAGCTTGTTGTAGAATTTGTAATTTTTTCTTCTCTTTTTTTTTGGGTTGCATTGTGTATTATTTGTTTATAAGTAAGCCCCCCCCCTCTCTCTTTCTTTTTCTTCCTCCTGATTAGCTCCTTATATATATAAAAACATATTTTTGCTATATTTTGCTTTTCCTCTTGTTCATTTTAAATATGATTGTTTGGACATGTCTATGGTTATTTGTACCCCTTGTGATTTTGCAGGAATTACAATTATTGTATGACCGTAAAGTGGATTTGATTATTCAAGATAATATAAAAAACTTTGGTCAAATATCAGCATGGTAAAACTTCATTCTTTTAATCATAGCTAACAGCAAAAGGATATCTACTTTTTCAATGGAAAATGGTACATGGCAAGATGTAGACTATACTACCGGATGTCCTGCGCGTAGAGCCAACTGGCCAGCACAGCAACATTTTCTTCGTACATGTAAATCACAATTAAAATAATAGCATCGATTCAAACATGATTTTGTAGTGACATTGGCAAGCCAATATCGATCTAATCATGATACGCAACTCTTGCCTATAATTTCAAAAGCAATGGACTATTGGTTTGGCCACAATTATGAACCTGATACATGTTTGGATGAAGGTGGATTGGCCAACAGTACCTGTCCTTGTGATACACCAGGTTTTTGGAACACAAACTGGTTTGGTCAGGTAATACGCCTACAAACAAATAGTATGTGTTCCTCACTCTTGTTAGATGATTTTAATGCCTCGTTTTATTACCAGTACATGTTTATTGCTAAAAGCAAACTTGACAACCACTCAAAAGAGTAATTGTACACTTACAAGCCAACGTGTCTATGATCGTATCGATAGTTATGTTATCGGCATTGGTCCAATGACAGGCGCCAATATGCTGGATGCAGCCACTTCTGTACTCAACTTGGGTCTACTTACAGACAATGAAACTACAGTTCAGATTGCATTAGACCATTATTATGGACAAACAACTATCACAACCAAGACAGGCGAAGATGGTGTCAAGGCAGACGGATCTTATTTACAACATGCTGCTCAACTTTACAATGGGAACTATGGTAAAGAGTTTATCAATTCAGTAGTGATGGTCTATTATCAAACATCCAACACAAGTTTTGGTCCTCCTTTGGCTTCTCAAGAAGCATTATTGACTTTATTGAATGGAACAGAATGGATGATTGTCTCCAACAGCACGAACTCTAGCTTATTATGGGAGTACAGTGCTATTGGGCGTATGGTTTCATTTGCTTCTGTGGATGGACAAGCCAGCGGTGGTGTTGCACTCAATTTGACACGCATACAACAAGCCACGTCGACATGGACACATGCCTCGGATATCAACCGTATCCTTAACAGGCTATGGGCACTCCAGACACAATCGAGTCCCAGTCAAGGTCAACTTCAAGGCACACGCATTTTCTATCACTCTGACTATGTAGTTCATCGCAACACACACTACGCCACAACACTCAAGATGTTCTCTACGCGTACTTCCAATTCTGAATGCAACAACGACCAAAATCCATTTGGTTTTCATCTGAGCGATGGTGTTATTTATATATATCGAGCAGGCGATGAATACCTTGACTGTTTTGCTGCTTGGGATTGGAACCTTGTGCCTGGTACGACTGTCGATTATGGAGCAACACCTTTAGGATGTAACTCGACTCAGTTTTATGGCAACACAAGTTTTGTAGGTGGTCTTTCAACAACGGGTCATGGCGGTATGGCAGTGATGCAGTACATCAATCCTATGACAGGAGCTTTGCGTTGGGAAAAAACGTTTTATTTCTTTGATGGGTTTTATGCCGTTCAGGTTGGATCCTTACAATGCACATCCAATAATGCTTCTGTTATCACCACACTTGATCAGTCCAATCTCAAGGGCGATGTCTATATCAATGGCCAATTATTGACGACAGATACATTTGTGTCAAAAAAACCAACATGGGATGTATGGCATAACCGTATCTTGTATAGTCTTGTAAATCAAACAGGCCTAGCCCTTCACGTCAACACAGCCAGCCATGCAGTCAACAACTGGACAAGTATTGGTATCTCAAAAGGAGTGGCATCACAGCGTATATTTACGGCCACCATAGAACATGCCCTGCTAAACGATGCAACCTATGTTGTTCAGATAGATACAGATGCAAAAGAATCACATCAGTTGGATTCTCTTGTTCAATTTGTGAATCAAGACAGTCCTTTAGGACGTGTACGTGGTGCTTATCATGTCAGGGATAATGCACTGGCTTTGGCTTTTTGGACACCGGGTAGTTTTCAGAGTCCATGGGATGCATGGACCATTCAAAGCAATCAGCCTATTCTTGTTTGGTATTGTGAGTCACAATTGACAGTGGCAGATCCTACGCAGTTATTGTCGAGTGTCATGATTACTCTGAACAATCTCACGTTTGATATTCGGCTGCCTCAAGGTGAATTCGCAGGAAGTAGTGTATCCATGACAGTATAATTAAATCTATTTTAATGCATAATCGTGACCTTTGTATTAACACAGACTCAAAATTGGCTGAGCCATAAAAAAAAGATTGTGTGGGTATTTTTCTCTTGTATTCTTTTTTTTATTTTTATTTTTTAACAAGAAAAAAAAAAAAAAAACTAGTGTGTGAATACATGTTAAATATTGCACCTTATATTGCAAAAGTAAGCTTGTTTTCTAAATAATAAAAAAACAATATTTACTTATATGTTGACATAGTATGTAAGATCTTTACATGCTCGTCAAGAGCAGTTAAAGCTTCCATATATTCAGTCTCAGTTCGGTGTTGTGCTTATGGTGGACGTTGTAGGCAAGTGATATCTTATAAGAGAAAAAGTTACTTATGTATATTTTAGGATTTAGTGCTGTAGGTTTATCATATATTATATTATGTCTATTAATCAAATTAACAGTTGACTTCAATGGCTGCCGAGAAAGGGGATTCTGGAGCAGAAGCAGTTGCACTTGAAATAGGCACTTATATGGGCGAAGTAATGTATGACCCTTTTTTTATGATTAATGCCACTTGCATATATGCATACTAAACTCTGTTTAGTGTATAGAAATCATTGAACATTTTGGGGGTGATGTAGTCAAAGTGAGTACAAAACTTATGAATAATACATGACTCATTCTCTTCACTAGTTTCTTGGCGATGCAGTCCTTGTTAGTTTTCAGACGATTCATCCCGAGGAAAAAGATCAAGACATGTCTGAACCTAATACGTCCATTGAAGAAAGAGAGAAAAGACATAAAAACCTACTTGTCCGAAGAGCAGTCGAATGTGGATTACAATTACTGGCCAGATTGTCTCATTACCGAGTCTATTTAACTGCAGAAGAAAGATCCAAACATCGCTCAAATGCTGAAATGGAACGAAGATTTAATTCGCATCCTGGCATGGGCAACCAACGGTTCTTATTGTTTGATGGTACAGGCACAGCCAGTGATAGTGAACGCACCTTGTCCCGAGACAGTCTTCAAAATGTTTCTTCTATTTTTGATTTTGATCATACGTATAATGAAGAGTACTCAACGGCTTTTAATGTCTGGAACTGCATTCCTCTCTTGTTTGGCAAAGACAACAAGAAAAGAAACAGAGTTTATGCATCTCGACGTCGAAGTCATACAAGTGATACTACACGAGAAGAACCCGATGCTATTGATCTTGAATTACACATTGGTCTCTCATGCGGAAATATCACGAATCTTGTTCTCGGTGACATCAAACCATCGTCATCAAATGTCAAGCGAAAAAGAAGTTCTCAACAAAAGATAAAGAACATAGAACAGGATCCATCGGAATACACAGGTCGTTTAGAATATGCCATTTGTGGTCCTGCTGTGGAATCGCTTGAAGAGGCATTGACAGCAGCCAAAGCAGGTGAAATGAGTATCACCCCAGAAGCGTACAATATCTTTCATAATCAAATGATGTGTCTTTCTTATGAAAAACGAAACCAATTTTATGTTGTCAAAGGCACAGATACCATTACACACCACCATACTAAAAAGCGACATTATACATCTCATCAAAAGAGCATATCAACGCCCAATGCAAGTTATTTGATGGACAAGCCAGGTCTTATGAAACGAGCTGCTACACTTAACATTGAACCTCTAATACCCAAATCACGAGAAGACTCACTGTTGGAACTCTCGACTGATCCTAATCCAGATTACTTTAAATACATTAACCGAAGTGCGCTTTATCGATTGCAGAATAGTCCTGAGGATAACTTTTTGCCTCAGTTTAGAGATGCAACTATCATGTTTATCAGCCTTGGCAAGTTAAATGTAGCTACACCCAAAGGTGCTAAAATTGCTCAACGAGCTACTGTAGCTACCATTCAAGCCTTGTTAAAATACGAAGGCATCTTGCAGCAATTTGCTGTCGATGATAAAGGTATAAAAAAAAAAGCAATGATGATGATTGTTTAATATTCTATACTAGGCGCTACGTTATTAGCTGTGTTTGGTCTTCCGCCTTTATCGCATGAACGAGAAGCTGTATTTGCAGCCAAAGCAGCTATTGAATTACGAGACAGTTTTGCTGAATTCCTCGATGATTTTGCCATTTCTTTATCCACAGGTATCATATTTAATGCTGTCTTGCCTCAAGGTAATCCTTATCGTCGAGACCCAGGCATTGCAGGTGACACAATCATTCTGGCTGTCCGTATGCTCAAGTTTTCATTTGCTCAAAAGAACATTGTATGCGACTTTGCAACCAAACAACAGATTGGAAGAACATGCGACTTTGAAGAATATGGTGAGAATTTCGTCAAGGGTAAAGTTAAGCCTGTAACTATCTATGGCATCTTGCGATTTGCCACTGTCAAGACAAAGCGTATCTCTACACAAAGTCAAGAGAAGAATTCTGATTTTATTGGATATAAAGCAGAGATGGCTGCAGCTACCGAGTTTGTGGATGATTGGATGGAGGCTTCGAATCATCATTTGTTGGTCATCTCCGGTCCTTCAGGTGTAGGCAAAAGTTTCTTTTGTCATGCATTGAGCAGAATGATTATTTCGCATGATACAACATGTTGCTGGTCTTCTTCAACAGAAGGTAGATATATAAATTAGGTATGGATTTGTAATGCTTTCTTTTAGTTGAAAAGAGTTCAAAATACTACCTTGTCAAAAACATCTTGTTAGCCTTGTTTGAAATCATTGATTCAGATCAAGTGCCTCAAAATACACGACGACGTGTGCCTCACCTTAGTGGTTCAGGTGGATTTTACTTGGCAGATTCAGTCCAATCCCAACAATCAAACGATATCATGTCCGCCAATTCCTCTTCTTCGTCTGTGGTACCTTCGCCTACGACAACCAAAGACAATCATAGCAATAACCACCCTCTCTCGCTTGAACAAGTACAGCGTCTTCGTTCTTATTCTACCATCTCACGCTTTTCTTCTCGAGAACCTCGAGAACGCCTTGAAGGATCCAATGAGTTGGAAGAACTGATCACTCGATGTCTTCGTATTTGCGGTGAAGAAGATGGGTTTCTGCCATTATTTAAAGTAGTTTTTTCTGCCTTATCTGATCTAGAAGACAATCGGTATACACGCCGATTGGATGGCCGAGGCAGAGATATTTTACTGACAGGTCTTATCAGTCGAATGACACGCTATGTATCTGAACAAGTAGGTCTTGTCTTTATTCTTGACGATGTCCAATGTAAGTTCTCTACAAATTAGCGAATGATGGTTGATGTGTTGGCTATAGGGGCTGATTCAGCATCTATTCGTTTATTACAACATATTCATGAACATTGTCAACGTGTGTTGCTTGTGTTGGCTACACGCCCTGTTAAGGACTACAATGTTACTTTTATCAATGATTTTAGAGAAACAGGTTGTTCAGAAGAAATCCAATTGAACGGATTAGGTGCTAAAGAAATTGGCGAAATCATTCTCCAGACATTTCAAACTGCAGGTGTAACCAATGTCAGTCCTGAAATTGTACGTGTCATTCAAAAGCGTACAGGTGGTAACCCGCTTTATGTGAAAAACATGGCCATTGTATTAAAAGACTTTAACCATGTCACTTTGGTCGAGAATACCTTGGTGCCTACAAGCAATCGATTTGATCTTGAAGACCTATTGGGCAATTTTGATTACAAGCGTATTATCAAGATGCAGTTTGATCGATTGGAAGGTACCTTTCAAGAGTTCCTGACAGTCGCTAGTTGTCTAGACCAGTACTTTACTATTCAAGAAGTTCAAGCAGTGATCAAAGAAAACAACACTGACTTCAAGTATGCAGATGATGACACTGTGCGTCAAAAAATTGAATTGTACGATGTTTATCATTTTATTCAAAAAGCAGACGATAGTTTGGTGGGCAATGAAGTCTATACATTTGCACACATTACCATTCCTCAAAGTATCTATGATATGGCATCTTATGAAACCCGTATCGTACTCCACCGTTTACTAGCCAAGTATTATGAAAGCCAGCTCACTCGAGAAAACTACATGGAATTGCTGAGTAAAGTAACTCGCCATTACTTGCAAACAGACTGGCTCGACAAACAACTGTATTATTTGGAAGCATTGGCTGATGTTAACATGAAAGCGTTTCTTTTGCCAGAAGCCACGCATAACCTTGAACGCATTGTCAAAATATTAGACAGTAATCAAGACTTGGCTGCTCAGTTTGGTCGCCTGCATCGAAGTGATATCTATCGTCGATTAGGCATGTGCTTTGCTATGCGAACCAAACTCAAAGAAGGCGAAAAATTCTTGTTTCAAGCACTGGATTGTCTTGGTGAACCTTGGCCACAAAGTGAACCTGAATTCCTGTTCAAGTTCTGGGTCAACCGTCTGGCCCAATACCGCCATCGAAAACTGCGTGTGTTTCGTAAAGTTGATAAAGACATCAAGAAAGAAATCGGCAAACGTGTGGTGGAAATCATGGCTCAATTGTCCAGTATTTATTTTTATACGGGTAAAGGACGTGCTTTTGTATATACTTGTCTTGTTGGCCTGAACGCTTGTGAACGTCTAAATGAAATTGGACCTAATTATACCCTATTTTTGGCTAGGAATTCATTACTAAGCTGGCTTAATGATGAAAAAGAGCAATCTATTTTTTATATCACTAAGGCATTGCGTTACATGGACCAAAAGAACGATGCAGACACACTGACGATTTGCTCGTTTTTATGCTTTGCGGCAGGCAAATTCAAGAATGCAAGAGATTTGTTGTATCAGTCAATTGATGCTGTCAAGACGTTGGGCGTCATTACAGACTGCCAGGGATTTTATCGATCTGTAGGCTTGGTGATTACGATGCGTATTTTTGAAGGCACCTTGGACCATTCACCCGATGATTTGGTCTTATTGAAGCAAATGGCAGACACGGCTCATAGTAATTGTGATTTTGAAGCGGAGGTTTGGTTAAGTGTCTATAATGTTGGCAATGCTTTGATTATGGATCGATTGCGTGATTGCGAGCCATTTGTGACCTTGTTAGAAGCGCATTTGAAGCAGTCTGCAGACTTTAATCGTATTGCTATCCATGGTACTTTGCTCTGTTATTATGCAAGAACACATAATTATGAATATGCTCGTCGACACACACGGCACTTGGTAGCTATTCTTCCTTTATTGACTGTCACACGTAAGTGAAGGCATTAATGAATAATATCACTAATACATGAACATAGCCAACATTTTCCCTATTTTTGGCTTAATATTTGCTACGATGGGCATGTATTGTATGATTGAAGATGAACAAGTGGACTTTGTCTCTACAGGTGATGCCAATAACTATGATCGCTTCATTCTTGGTGTTTCCAGAATTAATCACGCGTTTCAACAAGTCAAGTTTTGGGAGTTTACACAACCTTGTCTTTACTTGGCAAGAGCATTGCCTTATATCAGCACAGGCAGGACAGTAGAGGGCTTTATGGTGCTTCAACATGGTGTATTGGAAATGCGGTTTATTCAAGAAATACGTTTCTTAAAGGCATTTTATTGGGCTAACTTAGGCAAATACGCATTTACGCCAGCAGACCGTATTGAATGGACACATAGGGCAAGAGTGGATTTCGAAGATCTCAAGATACCTTCACATGTGTATTGTAATCCTGACCCAGCCAATTCCTATACTCGACATATGCCTGCAGATTTGACAGCTTAAAATGTTTATTTTTGAATGATATATATATATATGGGATTATTTTGTCTTTTTTGCCTTTTTTCTTTTAGGTTGAGATTGATCTTGTAATAGTTGATGTATGTAGGCTTTTGTCAGTAAAGCATTGATAAAAGGGAAATAATCAAATTTCTGTCTTTCCACATCAATTTTGGCTAAGTTCTTTTGTTCTGATAGTTGTTGTAGTTGTGTCTTTAATGCTTCAGCAGATTTCTGCAAGGCTTCCATCTTGGGTTGAGCAGCTTCTTTGTTTCCTTTGGTTATGTCTTCCCAAAACAGAAGTATATCTTGTTGGGGTATATTGTTATTTTCCATGATTTGAAGACACAGTTTCTCCTTTCTAGTCAGTGTAGGGCGTGAATAGTCTTGACGTAAGACTTGTTGAGTGATCTGGAGGCATTCTTCATAGGCTTTATGTTGTTGAGACATAGCACCATAAGAGTCCCGAGTGACAGCCATAAGACTGAATGTCAACTCATTTTCAGTACTTGTAGTATTATTAGTAATGTATAGGCACACAATAAACTTACGAAGAGTTCATGCGTTGTTGTAATACAGGCTTCACAACCTCAAGCCAGTTTTCCTCATTACATTGGGCTATTTTGACAGGTTGATACTTTAGGCCATCTAATTCCCATACATAGCCATCTTTTTGAATATAAGTAATGTAATGGAAATCGTCCACATCAATAAACTCTGCATTATCATTCTCAGAGACATTAGAAAGGGTATCGTCCATATCTATTTGATTTGCATGTCTATAGAGAATGAGTGTAAATACGCGTCTTCTTTGGTTCTTACGTTGCATAAGCGTCGTGTATGGTTCGTATCTGTTCAGAGTTGCCTAAGCAAATACCTCGATTCACTGGTGAAAAGCCCTTGGTGAATTCCAAAAAGTTGTTCAAGATATCACCTCTGTCAATATCTGCATTAAATAAGATAGCAAGTAATGCTAAAGTACCACATACGTTGGTAATAACCTAAATATGAGTATAAAGAATGCACGTTGGATAGCTTACTTGAGCAGTAAAGATAACTGCTTCTGCATCAGGATCAGCTTCATGAAAGTTGTCTGGTAGTTCTTCTTCTACATATTTTGAGATGAATATCAAACCATGAACAGGTCTATAGAGTATATCAAATACATATTCTACATAGAAGCTAGCATACCCTTCTTTAACAAGATCTTCAAAATCAAGTGTAAGAACTTCTTGCACTTTTGTGTCCTTTACACCGTATTGTTGAATCATGTCATCAAACACAGCTGTTTAGATTAATATCTTCATATCATTAAATAGTCATTACCAGGATCTGAAGGAATCAAACCCCACTTTTCATTGACAATGTTCATTGTAGTGGAGAAAACAAGGTGAGAAACGGTTATAAGAGAAGCCCTTTTTTCTTATAACTCCGGTAACTTTAAACTCGCACTGTACGTGTATTCTGATAGCCATAAAAGACAAACAATCCTTTGAGTCAACTTCTTCTTTGTATTTTATATACACATTTCTACTAAATTTACTTTGAGTTTAATATAGTTATCATAAAGAGTAAGAGTCCATCTCTTGTTCATTACTACAAGCAACAAATAGTTCATCTTGTCTAGCTTTTTCTTTTTGGAAGCAGTGGTTTTAAAGGATAATTTTTATTTCAGTGGCGAATATGATCCCCTGCCAAAACTTGCTTTGTCTGTAGAAGAAGAAAATAGAATTGGCTGAAGCGGAGAAGGAGTTGCCTAAATAGAGTTTACTTACAACTAGTGTCTACGTTGTCCTTTGGTGAAGCATGGCTGTAGTACCAATTTAAGAGACAAGCTATCAGCAATAGAGTTTCTCAGCTCCTTTTCCAAGATACTCTTTCTTGTTTCAAAAATAACACCAGTCAGTCTAACATTGACTTCATCAATAAGGTAGTATCCTTCTGTATAAGAAGCGATATGTTAGCTTGAGGGAGATGTGTCATATTCGGAAAGTAAGTATTTTATTTCATGTCAAAAAGCGGCTGCTAAAATCTAAACAACTTTAAAGCTTCCACAAGATAGCTTTCGTTTAATGCCATGTATTTCTTCCTCTTCTTCTTCACTCTCTCTTTCATCTTTATCTATACAAGAAGTAGGTGTAGGACCTAATTGAATGGCATGTGTATGTCGCATATGGTACTTGAGACCATTTAGGTTCTTGTATCGTTTTTGACATTGTTCTAGTGAGCAAACATAGGGTTTATTGCTGTCTAATAAATCTGTACCATCATTGGGTGTACAATGACCATGTAGTCGATGATATTTCAGTCCATTTGCATTCTTGTATGCCTTGTCACAGTCACTGACTTGACAACGATAAGGTCTGTCTGTTTGATCCTCATTACTACTACTATTGGGCGTTGATTTAGTATCAGGTAATTCTTCTTTAGTGAAAGGATATTTTAAAAGTGGACAACGATGAGTTAAATCAATTGTTTGTGTTTCTTGTGTAACAGTTCTACGAATCAATAAAGAACTCTTGTCTTCTTCTTCAGTTGTCTTTTGAGAAGAGTGGAATTCTTCATAGTGTTCCAATAGTATATGCAAGTTCTTTAGCCGTAGTCCACAGCAACTAAAATCCTTGCAAAAATTATTTTCTAATTCTTGTTTTTGATCATAGCTATCCAATCTTGAATATGGACTAGGTGAATTGATTCTACAAGAGGAGTGAGTCATCTCATCTGATTACAGTCGCAATATCTACAATTCAATACCACAGTTCAAGAAAGGTGAAAATACCCAATCTCCAAGAGACATTTTAGTAAAATAAAGGAAGAGAGAGATAGAGAATGACTGCGTATCGGTTCGTCATAATACTTTGAATAAGATCAAGAAACCCCTCGCTCTTATGTGAAACATGTCTAATGACACAGGCCCTGTTTGTTTATGCGAACAACTCAATTAGAAAGTTCCAGTGTATTCCAAACAAATTTTGATTGGTCAGAGCACAGATGCATACAAGGACGACTTGTGACTGTCGATTGCTTTGCATGTAAATTTCAGGCCCCCTCCATCCCCATTTCCATATCCCTTCTTCTCTTTTTATATTTTCCAATGAACAGACTTGCTGCCAAGGCACTTCAAACTACTCGCTCTCGTAGCGCTACTGGTATCCTTAACCGTCTCTACTCTACACACAAGGAAATCAAATTTGGTGTTGAAGGTCGCGCTGGTCTTTTGAAGGGTGTCGATGTCCTTGCCAAAGCTGTTGCTGTCACTCTTGGTCCTAAGGGTCGCAATGTTCTTATTGAACAACCCTATGGTTCCCCCAAGATCACCAAGGATGGTGTCACTGTTGCCAAGTCTATTGTTTTAGAAGACAAGTTTGAAAACTTGGGTGCTAGGTAATGTCAATTTGATCGTGAGAAAAATAATTAATGATTCTATAGACTTGTTCAAGATGTTGCCAACAAGACAAACGAACTTGCTGGTGATGGTACCACTACTGCTACTGTCTTGGCTCGTGCCATATTCACTGAAGGTGTCAAGAACGTTGCTGCTGGCTGTAATCCCTTGGATCTTCGTCGTGGTTCTCAACTCGCTGTTGACCATGTTCTTGATTTCTTGAAGACTCACAGTAAGGTTATCACTACTTCTGCTGAAATTGCTCAGGTAAGAATCATAAAAAGGAAATGTAATGGAATGACTTATTATGTATGTTTTAGGTTGCCACTATCTCTGCTAACGGTGACAAGCATGTTGGTGACATGATTGCTCAAGCTATGGAACGTGTTGGCAAGGAAGGTGTCATTACTGTAAAGGCCGGTAAGACAATTGATGATGAATTGGAAGTCACTGAGGGTATGCGCTTCGACCGTGGTTTCATTTCCCCTTACTTCATCACTGACACAAAGACTCAAAAGGTCGAATTCGAAAAGCCTTTGATCTTGTTGTCTGAAAAGAAGATCTCCTTGCTTCAAGATATCTTGCCTGCTCTCGAAACTGCTGCCACTCAACGTCGTCCTCTTTTGATCGTTGCTGAAGATTTGGATGGTGAAGCCCTTGCTGCTTGTATCTTGAACAAGCTCCGTGGTCAACTCCAAGTTGCTGCTGTCAAGGCTCCTGGTTTCGGTGACAATCGTAAATCTATCTTGGGTGATCTCGGTGTCCTCACTCACTCTACTGTCTTCTCTGATGAACTTGATATCAAGTTAGACAAGGCATCTCCTGAACTCTTTGGTACTACTGGTTCCGTGACTATCACCAAGGAAGACACTGTCATCTTGAACGGTGCTGGTTCCAAGGACGCCATTGCTCAACGTTGTGAGCAAATTCGTGGTGCCATTGAAGACGCTTCTACTTCTGAATACGAAAAGGAAAAGCTTCAAGAACGTCTTGCTAAGCTTTCTGGTGGTGTTGCTGTCATTCGTGTCGGTGGTGCTTCTGAAGTTGAAGTCGGTGAAAAGAAGGATCGTTTCGACGATGCTCTTTGTGCTACCCGTGCTGCTGTTGAAGAGGGTATTGTTCCTGGTGGTGGTGTTGCCTTATTGAAGGCTGCCAACTCTCTTGAAAATGTCAAGGGTGCCAACTTTGATCAACAACTCGGTATCAACATCATTCGTCAAGCCATTCAACGTCCCTGTAGAACCATCGTTGACAATGCTGGTGGTGAAGGATCTGTTGTTGCTGGCAAGATCTTGGAAGATAAGTCTGGTAACCCCAACTTTGGTTATGATGCCTCTACCAACGAATATGTTGATATGCTTGAACGCGGTATCATTGATCCTACCAAGGTTGTTCGTACTGCCTTGCTTGATGCCTCTGGTGTAGCTTCTCTCTTGACTACCACAGAATGTATGATTGTTGATGCTCCTCAACCTCCTGCTGCCCCCGCTATGGGTGGTATGCCCGGTATGGGTGGTATGGGTGGTATGATGTAAAATGTATAATATATAGACAACTATTTTCCTCCCTTCTCTTAATTACTGTATCTTTTTATAACATAAATTTGTATTTTAAATAAAGTAACGCTCTCGTTTTTTGCATATCCAAAAAATGTAGAAATCCATCTGATCATACAGTCAGGCTTATGGAAATTGGCGTTTTCTAAAAAATAATTGGCCGAAAGTCAGAAAAAAATCAATCGGATTTTAAAAAATAAATGTCATAAGGTTAACTAAATTGGCCGAAGAATTGCAGATGTTTTGGCGGTTTTTTTTGTTTTTTGTTTATAAAAATATAACTACATTCTTTTATGAAGATGGACAAGAAAACCTTTTCAATGAACATGGAGAAAAAGTTTGCAATCCAAAAGAAGATGTTTTAACACAAATTGACGATCCCAATATAGTTCTTGAAACAATAACCAATCGAGAAACTTACTTGAGTGCTAAACGCCCCGAAAAAGCTACTGGTGAACCATCAGTTACGAAGCCGTTGAAATCTAGTAATTTGATTAAATCAACCAAGTCATACAGTATTTATAGTGATACGACCAGAGAATCGTTTATCGACCGTATGCTTGAGCAACCGCAAGAGCGTGGCTTAGTGACTAAAGTTGCAAGAGAACTCAACGTGAAGTACCGTACTGTACTGAATTGGTGGCACATTTATGAAGAAACGGAAAGGGTGCCGTATAAAAATAGTGAAAAAAACAGTGGTCCAAAAAGCTCATTTACAACTGCAGCATAACGAGTACATTACCAAGCTACTTGACAACGACCCTCAGATATTTGCGGACGATATGATAAGTAACTTGACTGAACAATTCGAAGGCTTCACCATTTCAAAATCGCAAATGAACAACCATTTACGTAATACTATGCTTATCATTGTAAAAAAGCCATATTTTGAACCTGAAGTTAGAAACTCAGTAGAGAATCTCCAGACACGATTCGAATGGTTTATGAAATGGAAAGATTCTGATCTGGATTTTACAAAAAATTGTATTTTTATAGATGAAGCCGGTTTCCATATCAACATGAGACTCAATTGGGCCAGATCGAAAAGTGGAAAAAAGGCCATCGTAAAGCAACCACAAACCAGAGCACCAACACATACAATCATTGGTGCCATTCACTCCTCTAGCATTATTCACGTTGCTATCAGAAAACCACCACCAAAAAAAGAAATTGAGGCTGCTAAAAAAAAGAGCACTAACTGAAATTAGTGGAGAGAATACAGAGGTTAACGACGATTCTGCTGATAATAATTCAGTAAAAAAAGGTACAACAACTGCTCACTTCGTTAAGTTTATGAACGAAGTTATTGCTGTACTGGATGCCGAAGAAGCTTTTAAAGGAAGTTATATAGTTCTAGATAATGCTTCTATTCATAAGTCTAAGCCGATGATAAGAAAGATTGAAAGTAAGGGTTACAGAGTAATGTATCTGCCTCCCTACTCGCCTGAATTGAACCCTATTGAACAGTTTTGGGCAATAGTTAAAGGGAAGATGAAGCGTGACAGACTAATGAATGAAGAAAATCTGTCCAGTAGAATTACTGATGCTTGTAATGATATACTCATCAGTGACCTTAATGATTTCTGTAATCATTCTAAGCGCCAAATTGTTAATTGTTATAATAAGACACCTTTCTAATATACAGTCGTTCCAACGCCAAAGGGCAGTTTTTTTTTTTTTTTTTTTTTTTTTTTTTTTTTTTTTTTTTTTTTTGATATTTGGAAAAGGTTGTGAACCGGGTTCAGTAAAAAATGAACCGCGTTCAGTAAAACCGCGTTCAGTAAAGTCATAGAAGATCAATAAAAATATGCAAATTTTGAATAAGATGATGTATTTGGTATGAATAAAACTCGGCTAGTACATAAATATCTGCCAAACTTGATGATAAATATAGGACGACAGTTGAGTATTTAGACTTTTCTGGATCTTTGGACTGGTTTTGATCTACAATCAAAAGACGATAAAATTGTTGGATCACTCAGAACGGCCTCTCTCTTGAATTCGTGGAATTCGTTGTCATAAATTAATTTGTCAATGAGAACTGTCTTCAATTTCTTATGAGTACTAGCAAAGATGTGTTAGAAGCGTGACTAAAGCTGGTTTGTCTGTATGCAATTTAACTTGAAAAAATTTTGTAGATCACCAACATTGGTAGACAGTCCTGCGAAATCGATTGCTACAAGGCAAATGTCTGTTACTGATGAATTGATATACGAAATCATGGCTAAGAAAAACATCAGTATCAGTGTTGTTGTTGATAATCATTCACATGTTAACAAATACATTGAGTGTCTCCTTTTACACCTATCAAATCAGTGAGCAAATCAGGGTTGACATTCATGTCTCTTGAGGCGATATTGGCGGCGGCCGAACAAGACCATGACACAAAGACCGTGTCACATAAAGATCTTTCTTTTAAGCACTGCACCATGCTATTCAAAAGCCTTTTTCTGTTTTCTTCATCATTGCGACCAGTAGACTTCCTAGCATATCCAATGATGGTGCATCCTTGCTTTTTTAGAGAGCTTATGTGGTTTTGATAGCGCGGAATAGAAGTAGTGATGGATTTCACAACACCCTCTAACAGTAGAGAATAAATAATGGTATTTCTAAGAAATTCAAATAGTATATTACCTCTAAATTCATTCTTCGTCACACAAAGTCTCCTATAGCGCTTATCCAATCCTCTACTCCTCTTCCTAGTAAATGGCACACCCATAAAGCTAACTTTTCTTTTCGAACACCAAGTTGCAAACGCTATTTCAGACTTCTTGCTCATGCATTCAGTTTTCGAAATAACTGACTCATATATTTCTTTGTTTTCAACTTCTTGAAGGCAATAGACAGCTTCATTCTAGGTCGAAAGAAATTTCTCGCAAGAATTTCTTGAGACCGTCAGAACAAAATAGAAAATGTTATTATGCTAGAATCTTCTTTAAACTTTATTTTAAGCGAATTCAAAGGATATATAAAAGACAATAAATTTTCTATCTAAATCATTAATCTTCTTTTTCGCTCGGTCATTACCAGCTTACTTTTAACGTAACTACAACCTTCCTGATGTCAACTATCGAAGAACAACTTTTAGCTTTACAACAACAATTTGCATCACTTCAAGCTCGGATTCAAACGGCTTCTGTACCTACACCTATGCAGTCAGCGGATGACACTGCTATGCCTATGCAGTCAGAAGAAAATACTGCGGTTCCACCTCTTCATTCCTTCGGCACTCGCCCTCACTACGTGTGATATTTTGATAATAGAGTTATATAATAAGATGATATAGAGACAAAGGTAGATACTTTGAGACTGTTTTATGCAATTTTATTGTTGTTCTTTTTGACTATAAATTATTCTAGCATATTTATACATGAAGAGATGTCGGAGTAAGTAGTAGTAGAATTCATGCAAATGACTGAGTCTCTATTATCATAGACTACTTTAAATTAATTAAATAATGTAAATTATGGATTTCGGTTATAAGTCTTGATCTATTAGAAGATGCATTGTCTTATTCAGTACAAGAGGTTCTTTTATGTCTATTTCTGATGTAAATTGATTATGATATATTATAGTATGTAATTGAAGACTTATTTAATGTCAGATCATCACAACGTCAATACTTCAAGAACCAATGGATGATCAAGCCGTATATATTCCAACAACTCCAACTGACACGGGGCCCGTTTTCAATCGATCTATTTGCGGACAGGACAACCAAGCTGTTACCAAAGTACGTATCGTGGATGCCGGACCCAGACGCATTGCATACGGATGCGCTGTCCATACCATGGACTCAGTTTCCTCACCCATATGCCAATCCCCCATGGAATCTGATAACGCGAGTCCTGAACAAAATCAGGCAGTAACATCTTCCAATAGTGACTCTGGTGGTACCTTACTGGCCCAGTGCTCTTTGATTTCTCCTTCTTCAGCGGATGGCTCTCGATTCCCCTTGGCTACTTCCACCACAAGCGGTGCAAACGACTTCTCCCAGGACTCCTCACCCATTACAACTACAGAATTGGATGCTCTCCGTGTGGCGACTTTCAGGCAACAATTGATGGATAAGAATCTCAACGCACAAGCGGTTGAGGACTTATTTTCTCAGAAGTTAGCTCCCACTGGTACCAATCTAAGTTACCGCAAGAATCAACTTAGATTCCTGGAATGGGCTATCCGTCATAATATTTCCATTACGGTGTTTACTCCCACGGATATGGTCAACTTTTTGGCGGATATGCGCACTGATCATAATTTACAAGCTTCGACTCTAAAAACAGTAAGAGCAGCAGTTTCGCATCTTCATAATAACCCAAAAGTTATTCGAGAAAGTGAAGAAGTCAGCTCTTACATAGAATCCAGGCTTAGATAAGAACCCCCTGTTTCCATCCATCGACCCACCATCGATGTCTCTCCAGCGTTAGCCTATGCTCGATCCATCGTTTCACGAACGACAACTCCTATCAAGCTGCTCCTACAGAAATTGGCTTTCTTATTGGCAATGTCGGCTCTCCTTCGCCCTTCAGACCTGGAACGAATTCCTTACAGCTCATGTTCCATCACGGACAATGGATGTCTCACCTTTACTGTGGTTGCACCTAAAGAAACTCGTGGCAAAAGACGTATCATCAAGCCTTTCACAGTCTACCCTCATGCGTCCGACTTTGAACTCTGCCCAGTGCAATGCTTCAAGTTTCTGCGGGACCATCCTGTGTTGGCGGCTCGTCCTTCTGGTTCCCAACTCTTTGTGAAATCTCACCTCATCCATCAGTCCCTGTCTTCTTCAACTATTTCGACCTGGCTACACAGGGATTTTATTAAACGATGTACATCTGAACCTAATGTCTCTATTCGGGCTATGGCGTCTTCTCGGGCTTTAGATCTTGGGATTCCTAAAGACCACATTGTTACTCTCGGTAACTGGGCCTCGTCTGCTACTTTCGAAAACCACTATCAACGAAATCAGATGACACAGGTTGACTTTACTTCGACGATTCTTTCGGACCCACCGGACCAATACTTTGATGCTTCTGATAAATTTTTCTCTGGATCAGCATAATAACATTTCCTATTTTGTTCTGACGGTCTCAAGAAATTCTTGCGAGAAATTTCTTTCGACCTAGAATGAAGCTGTCTATTGCCTTCAAGAAGTTGAAAACAAAGAAATATATGAGTCAGTTATTTCGAAAACTGAATGCATGAGCAAGAAGTCTGAAATAGCGTTTGCAACTTGGTGTTCGAAAAGAAAAGTTAGCTTTATGGGTGTGCCATTTACTAGGAAGAGGAGTAGAGGATTGGATAAGCGCTATAGGAGACTTTGTGTGACGAAGAATGAATTTAGAGGTAATATACTATTTGAATTTCTTAGAAATACCATTATTTATTCTCTACTGTTAGAGGGTGTTGTGAAATCCATCACTACTTCTATTCCGCGCTATCAAAACCACATAAGCTCTCTAAAAAAGCAAGGATGCACCATCATTGGATATGCTAGGAAGTCTACTGGTCGCAATGATGAAGAAAACAGAAAAAGGCTTTTGAATAGCATGGTGCAGTGCTTAAAAGAAAGATCTTTATGTGACACGGTCTTTGTGTCATGGTCTTGTTCGGCCGCCGCCAATATCGCCTCAAGAGACATGAATGTCAACCCTGATTTGCTCACTGATTTGATAGGTGTAAAAGGAGACACTCAATGTATTTGTTAACATGTGAATGATTATCAACAACAACACTGATACTGATGTTTTTCTTAGCCATGATTTCGTATATCAATTCATCAGTAACAGACATTTGCCTTGTAGCAATCGATTTCGCAGGACTGTCTACCAATGTTGGTGATCTACAAAATTTTTTCAAGTTAAATTGCATACAGACAAACCAGCTTTAGTCACGCTTCTAACACATCTTTGCTAGTACTCATAAGAAATTGAAGACAGTTCTCATTGACAAATTAATTTATGACAACGAATTCCACGAATTCAAGAGAGAGGCCGTTCTGAGTGATCCAACAATTTTATCGTCTTTTGATTGTAGATCAAAACCAGTCCAAAGATCCAGAAAAGTCTAAATACTCAACTGTCGTCCTATATTTATCATCAAGTTTGGCAGATATTTATGTACTAGCCGAGTTTTATTCATACCAAATACATCATCTTATTCAAAATTTGCATATTTTTATTGATCTTCTATGACTTTACTGAACGCGGTTTTACTGAACGCGGTTCATTTTTTACTGAACCCGGTTCACAACCTTTTCCAAATATCAAAAAAAAAAAAAAAAAAAAAAAAAAAAAAAAAAAAAAAAAAAAACTGCCCTTTGGCTGTATATTAGAAAGGTGTCTTATTATAACAATTAACAATTTGGCGCTTAGAATGATTACAGAAATCATTAAGGTCACTGATGAGTATATCATTACAAGCATCAGTAATTCTACTGGACAGATTTTCTTCATTCATTAGTCTGTCACGCTTCATCTTCCCTTTAACTATTGCCCAAAACTGTTCAATAGGGTTCAATTCAGGCGAGTAGGGAGGCAGATACATTACTCTGTAACCCTTACTTTCAATCTTTCTTATCATCGGCTTAGACTTATGAATAGAAGCATTATCTAGAACTATATAACTTCCTTTAAAAGCTTCTTCGGCATCCAGTACAGCAATAACTTCGTTCATAAACTTAACGAAGTGAGCAGTTGTTGTACCTTTTTTTACTGAATTATTATCAGCAGAATCGTCGTTAACCTCTGTATTCTCTCCACTAATTTCAGTTAGTGCTCTTTTTTTTAGCAGCCTCAATTTCTTTTTTTGGTGGTGGTTTTCTGATAGCAACGTGAATAATGCTAGAGGAGTGAATGGCACCAATGATTGTATGTGTTGGTGCTCTGGTTTGTGGTTGCTTTACGATGGCCTTTTTTCCACTTTTCGATCTGGCCCAATTGAGTCTCATGTTGATATGGAAACCGGCTTCATCTATAAAAATACAATTTTTTGTAAAATCCAGATCAGAATCTTTCCATTTCATAAACCATTCGAATCGTGTCTGGAGATTCTCTACTGAGTTTCTAACTTCAGGTTCAAAATATGGCTTTTTTACAATGATAAGCATAGTATTACGTAAATGGTTGTTCATTTGCGATTTTGAAATGGTGAAGCCTTCGAATTGTTCAGTCAAGTTACTTATCATATCGTCCGCAAATATCTGAGGGTCGTTGTCAAGTAGCTTGGTAATGTACTCGTTATGCTGCAGTTGTAAATGAGCTTTTTGGACCACTGTTTTTTTCACTATTTTTATACGGCACCCTTTCCGTTTCTTCATAAATGTGCCACCAATTCAGTACAGTACGGTACTTCACGTTGAGTTCTCTTGCAACTTTAGTCACTAAGCCACGCTCTTGCGGTTGCTCAAGCATACGGTCGATAAACGATTCTCTGGTCGTATCACTATAAATACTGTATGACTTGGTTGATTTAATCAAATTACTAGATTTCAACGGCTTCGTAACTGATGGTTCACCAGTAGCTTTTTCGGGGCGTTTAGCACTCAAGTAAGTTTCTCGATTGGTTATTGTTTCAAGAACTATATTGGGATCGTCAATTTGTGTTAAAACATCTTCTTTTGGATTGCAAACTTTTTCTCCATGTTCATTGAAAAGGTTTTCTTGTCCATCTTCATAAAAGAATGTAGTTATATTTTTATAAACAAAAAACAAAAAAAACCGCCAAAACATCTGCAATTCTTCGGCCAATTTAGTTAACCTTATGACATTTATTTTTTAAAATCCGATTGATTTTTTTCTGACTTTCGGCCAATTATTTTTTAGAAAACGCCAATTTCCATAAGCCTGACTGTACATGGTCTGTGCGACATTTGTATTAAAATAAGGGATGCTTGTTGCAATCTCTTTAGAGTCGCACCAGCTATGACATGAGATAAGAATGACAGCTTACTAATGCTCAATTCGAGGATAAACATACACACATACACACACACACACACACACACACACATATATATATATATACACGTATATATCATGTCATAATAATTCTGAAATATGCACCAGTGTTTTTACTATCAAATTGATTTAGGTCGATAGTTTCAAACTCCATTTGTTTGTATCAATTCCCCCGCGACTAACCCCTGCGTCCAGTTGAGTTTAGGCAAAAAAAATTATAAAGAAGATTATTTCCCTTACATCTTTTTTTTAAAGTTTAAGTTTTATAGAAATCAAAAAGTAAAAAGAAACAAGACAAAAGTAAATCACAAAGATTGCCTGTGCTTTTCCCTCTTTTTTTCTCTCTTTACGGAATTAAATTGTACCGACATTTATTTTATTTTATGTGTGTACAACCACCATAATTTTCTTTTTTATTTTAGTTTTCTTGGTTTTTCTTCTTTTCCTTTCTCTGTTTTGTATTTGACTTTTCTAATTCTTTTTTCTTTTTTGATTTTTTTTTCTTTTCGAAAGTTAAAAGAAGCAAACAAAGGTTTGCTTTTCATTTTTTTTCTTTTGTATTTATATTTTTTGTTTTATATAGCATAAAAAAAAAGAGAAAAAGACACCTTAAACAACATGGCAGAAACCTTTCACGGCTATATTGAAACAACTCAAGATGTTTTGCTTATTTTTGAGGGTTGTAGAAGAGGTTTGATACCCAGAGTTTGTAGAAGACTTCAAGAAAAAGAACGACGCATGATACGATCTGGTTCAGTCTTTGTCTTTGATGAAAGAGAATCAGGTAAATGAATTCAACACTATTTTTATTTCTTGCGTGCGTGTGTACATGTGTGTCTAGATGTGTTTGTGTGCGTGTATATAAATATATACGTTTGTGTGTGAGTGTAAAGCGGAGAGAAAAGATAAGGAGGAGAATTTCTTCGGGCGTTGTGGCGGTACCATAAATCAGAAACAACCATCTGAATGCCAATTTGATGGCATAAGGGGGATTTAAACGCTAGATACTAATACAAATTTGACATGTTTAGGTATCAAAAGATGGACTGATGGTCTTGTATGGAGTCCCTCTCGTATTCTCGGTAACTTTTTGATTTACCGTGAACTTGACAAGCGTACTCCAGGAGAGAAGAAACTGTCTATTTCCAGCGCATCAAATGACTCAAGACAACGTAGCTACAGCGCAGATCAAACAGCTTTGAATGTCGCATCTGGTATGTCGGCAGATCGCAACCGTGAGCGCCGGCTGGTCGGCAGTCTCTCTGATTCTTACCGCTTTCGTAAAGATGGTCTCATAAAAAAGACCATGTCCATCATTGTCAACGGTGTAGCTCAACACTTGATTTCATACTACCTTCCTAGTGATATCATCAACAATAAGCTTCGTACTCCTTCCTCTGTGCCCGAGTTGGCTAGCTTGGAAATCTCTCCTGACTTGCTTGTCAAACAAAACTTTAGAATTCCTCCCATGGTGGAACCCTCTTTTGATCATAATGAGGCCAGTATGGCGGGAGGATTGACAAGTTCTATTAGTCCTGTAGAATCGATGTCGAGTCCTTATGCAAGTAAGTTTTATCTATGTCTTTATGTTGATACTGATTCACTGTGTTTAGCTGACAGACGTATTCATCCATTTCGTAGTATGTCTATGGGGTCGCTTCGTACTCATAACAATTATCAACCTCCTCCTGCTAACAATTTCTCCAACATTGGTCGACCTGATATGAGCAACCCCCAACAGAATTTGATGTATTCTTCTTTTGGACAAAGAATGGACATGGACGAAAACAAAATGACTAGCAACAACAGCTTTTATTATGGCAACCAACCCATACCTTCGATTTATAATAGCAACAGTAATCATCAAAGCAACCATACTGCTGCTACCGCTACGACGAACACTAGTACAACGAGTAGTACCAACAACAATGGCTTTCCTCCTTTACCGTCACCCTCTAGTATGACTTCCTCACCTAACACACCTATGCTTTCACCTGTACGCCAATCCTTTTCTCAAACACGCCATTACTCCATACCTTCTGTCTCAACCGGACCTCCTCTTTCTCGATTTGGACCACATCGTGCTAGTTTTGATTTAAACAATCTAGATAATCGTCCTCCACATTCTGTTCATCCACATATGATGCCTGACATGTACGGTAATGATCAACGTATCAAGAATGATGCTTTGGACATACATGATTCTACCAATTCATCTAGTCCTCATATTGGACAATTACTTAACCCAGTTCATCCGTTGAATGCCGTCAAGGATTCTAATGAGACAAATTCGCAACAATTGTTCCAAACAATGGGAATGACAAGTGCTTCTTCAGGTTACCCAGACTATACAAGTCCAAGTGTTCCTACATCAAGTACATCAACTCATAGTCGGCCCTCTTTTGACAGTTCTAAATTACCTTCAATTTCAAACGAGACTGATATGATGCAACAGCAACAACAACAGCAACAACAACAACAACAACAGCAGCATCAACAACAACACAATACAGGTTTCAACACATACGGGGGAAACTATTACATTCAAAGACAACAACAGCATCCTCATCCATTAACAAATACCCATTCTTCTACTACGATCAACAATGTCAATCCCATGTTTAGGAACGGAATGGTTCTTCCACAATCATCTTCAATGTACGACGATTCTCAAATAAGCCCGGAACTCGGAATGGAACCTTTGACATTAAAATAACTTGTACTATTTTGATTTTCTTTTTTAAAAATGTAATATTGTTGCTTTTCCTCTCCTCTTTATATTTATATATGTATTGAAATAAACGACCATAAACTGCTATATAGAAAGTGATTGACATTGCGTGATTTTCTCTCTCGCTCTTTTTATTGGGCTTTGTTCAACATGATACACAGATTGTTTTTAAATCGGCGTTTACTCGAGCTGATGAAGAGGATACAAATTGTTGAGTCGATACACAAAATCAAGTTCTTCTGAGAGAAATATGATGTTTTGATACAAGCTAAGGTACGTGGTTTGTCCCTGTTGGTTTGACATGTGTATATCCTTTTTTAAAGACAAAGGGTTATCAAGTTCTTTTTAGGTTAGAATATGCATCAATGATATCATCATAAGCATATACAGCTCTCCGCGGATGAAATTCTTTTAATCAAACAACGAATTATATTCAGCATTGCATTTAAAGAGACAACAGTAAAAAAAAAAAAGGAAAAAGGGGAGAAAGAGACATTTTTACATTAGCAATGACATGCTTTTTTATTTGTTTATTTAGTGGAGCTTATTCTGACAGGATCATGTTTCAATTTTTATAAGCAAGAGACAGAGATTCCAGCTCAATGAAAAAGTTTATGCCCTAAGATGATCAATTTAGTCAGATTCATGTTGCTTTATTCATTTAAAGGGATGTTTCCAACAAAAATCTCTATAAAAAGAGAGAGTATATCCGAATAATTTTTTGACGAAATGCTTTCTTTTAGCACAGAAAACAACTTGCCTACTCCAAGAAATAATCATTTTTATGAAAACACATTGATCTTGAAAAGGTTGTAGTTGCAAGTATTTGATAAGAGAAGAGAACAAGTCTAATTTAGGTCTTTTCTGCGCAAGGTGGCATTGATTTCACTAAATCATGTAAATCATTTTGATATATCACTTGAAGCAAAAATAAATTGAATATACCAAAGGGGACAGGCGAACACATAGGCCTGTATAACTACACAAAGGGAGCATAACGCTCTTTTATATATGCATAAATGCTCCAAATACCTACAAACAATGCTTGCTAACATCCATGGTACCTTTAGAGTTGATTTGGAAAAAAAAAGTGATTTGTAAAATTTGGTCAAAATGGCCTTTTAAGCAAAGGGTACTATTCACGAAAAAAGCTCACTTTGACAACTTCTGGTCTTCTTTTTGACGCTACAAGACGAAAGATAGAGCTATCAATGAGGTAAAATACTCAGAATGTGCGTCTGACGCTGTAGTTTTTGGCGAACGTGCTTGCTTGCTTATTGTACTATGAAAATGGTACGATATGAGCCAAAAACCTCGTAGTCATTTCTGTCTATTTACTCAATATTTTGGCACCAAAGCTATTATTTTTTCTATATCAATCGACTCAGAAAACAAAGATCTACAACTTTTTTTTTTCACTGCATCAAAGCTGAATAACTGCATCTTCATGCAGTTCTCAACAAAAGTCCGATTTTGATGCGGCAGCAAGAAGAGTTGGAGTTGCCTTCCATTTTAATCTTCGCATATTGCCATCTGGTATGTCCTATGTTTGTTTACACCCACATTTACATCATAAAATACCTATCTTTTTACTTCTCCATGCTTCTTAGCACCCTAAGTAACATACAATAGCTTTGAAAGATTTATTACTAACACGTTTTATATGACGTCTAGGGCAGAAATGCTCAAAACACAGCTTAGACAGGCCAATCTTTGATGGGTTATTGCTCGACAATTACATTACCAACAAGGCTATTTTTTTCATTTAAAACATGTTCTTTCGAGTCCAAGAATTGAATGGTGCCATTGGTTTGGCACCTGGATGAAGTTTATTTTTCGATCAAGAATTTTTTGGAATAAGCCAATATAGGTCTGATCCAGCCGAAATCAAACAAGGCCATCTCTAGGTACTTTTGAAGAAAAGGAAGCGAGCTTACTAAGACGAAAAAGTCAACCTTATTTAAGCATTGGCTTCAAATCTGCATTTAAAGTTCATTGTACACTATGAGTAACGTAAAAGAGGTTCATTTCAACAGATATCGACTAATAAACAGACATTTACAGTTGTATTGCTTTTTTTCTATTCAAATATTGGTTCTTATAACTTTTGGTGTCAAGTGGTGATGCGAAAAGGTACAACCCACTTGGCTCTTGACCTTGAAGGCTCTCAAGCCGGTTTCTACAATGTCAAGTTCTACGGTTTCCAAGATACCTTTTTGATTAACCGTGGCGGTAGTGGCTACTTCAAGAACTGTTACATTGAAGGCTCTGTTGATTTTATCTGGGGTTATGGCACTGGTTACTTCCAAGGCTCTACCATTGCTTCTAACTCCGAGGCTATGTTACTGCCCATAACCGTGATTCTGCCAGCAGCACAGGCGGCTTCTACTTTAACAGCTGTGTGATCAAGGCCACTGTTCCTTCTGGCACTCTTGCTTCTACTTATGACCCTTCCATTGCCTTCACTTCTGTCTCTAAAGCCATCAACACATGTTATTTAGGTCGTCCCTAGAACCAAAATGCCCATGTTGTCTACATGTACTCTACCCTCAACAACCACATCAATCCTGCTGGTTGGTCTCAATGGAGTAACTCGAGTCCCAATACTTCTGGTGTGACTTTTGCCGAATACAGCAACAATGGCCCCAGTGCTTGATCTTCTGCTCGTGTCTCTTTTGCTAAACAATTAACTGCTGCTCAAGTCTCTCAATACAGTGCAGCCAAGGTATTTGGTTCCACTTTTTGGATTGATTCCTCAGGTTAATTCATTTTTAAACTAAATTTATCCAGAGTTGAAACACTATTTTAAGTGCTTCTCATATATCTTTTGTTCAAGAGAAGCATAGTTGTCTTCAAAAAAACAGTGGTCACTTTATGCAAGTCACAAGCCTCTGTCTTTTTTTTTTTATTTTTATTTTTTTTGTTTGACAACTTATCCTTTTTTTTTCAATACTTATACTATGGGAAAAGACGCAACAAAAGGAAAAGGTGCCCGTGCTCAAAGACATGATCCTCTTCATGTCCAGTTAGCTGATATGCCAGAAAATACCCTCATGAAGAAAGCACCTCGTCAAAAGTTTATTGATCGTAACAGCAAGGAAGAAGAAACAGGAGAGGTACCGCTTATTCACTTGTGATAGAAACCATGGTTAACACAAGAACATAGGAATACTTGGATGCCAAACTATCGAAGAAGATCTTGAAGATCGCTAGAGAACAACAAGAACAAATTGAAAAGCAAGAAGCAGACGAAGAAGAAAGGTGAGTCCGTTTGATGTGTCCTTAATATTGATACTGATGTATTCATAAAGAGATCCTGTCAATAAGGCCAAATTCCCTTTAGGTTTTGATCCTGATGAAGAAGAAATTGATGAAGTGGATCAATATGGAGATTATGAAGAACTTGAAATTGATGCTGCTGATGCAGACATTTTAGAAAAGTTCTTACCTAGTGCACCTAAACAGAAAAAGACATTGGCTGATTTGATTATGGAAAAGATCAATGAAAAGAATGCAGCTGAAGGTCGTGAAGCAATTGAAGAAGAAGATGAATTGTCTCCTTCTATGAATCCTAAGGTTGTTGAAGTCTACACCAAGTAAGTATCTTATTTATTTCTCTGGGATTTTTTTTTTCTTTACTGATGATCATCTGCAGAGTGGGTCAATTGCTGAGTCGCTACAAGTCTGGTAAATTACCCAAGGCTTTTAAGATTATTCCTTCTCTACCCAATTGGGAAGAAATCTTGTATTTAACAGGCCCTGAATCATGGACCCCTCATGCTACTTATGAAGCTACTCGTATGTTTGTATCTAATTTGAAAGCCAAGCAAGTTCAACGTTTCTTTGCTCTTGTCTTGTTGGATCGTGTCCGTGATGATATTCAAGAAAACAAGAAACTGAGCTACCATTTGTACTTGGCACTCAAGAAAGCATTGTATAAACCAGCTGCATTCTTCAAGGGTATCTTGTTCCCCTTATGTGAATCAGGCAACTGTACCCTAAAGGAAGCTGCTATCTTGGGCAGTGTGTTAGCCAAGGTCTCTATTCCTGTCTTGCACTCTTCTGCTGCTGTCTTGCGTCTGTCTGAAATGGAATACACAGGTCCTAATTCATTGTTTATCCGTATCTTATTGGACAAGAAATATGCTTTACCCTTCAAGGTGGTGGATGCCCTTGTGATGCATTTTGCTCGATTTATGAACGATGAGCGTGTTATGCCTGTTCTTTGGCATCAATCCATGCTTGTGTTTGTCCAACGTTATAAAAGTGATTTAGTGAGTGAACAAAAGGATATTTTATTAGAAGTTGTCAAGCATAAATTCCATCCTGGTATTACACCTGAAATACGTCGTGAAATTGTTCATTCTGAAGCAAGAGATGTCATGTTAACTGAAAGAGATGATGATGATATTATGATGATGGATTAAAGATGTATATTTCCCCCCCCCCCTCCCTTATATTTTTTTTTTTTTTGCAGCGCTATAGATAATAATAATAATAAAAAAGAAATCAATTGTATTTATTACATAGTAGGACTTGTTGTTGTATTAGGCGTAGTTGTATTAGGTGACTGTATAGAATTGGATTGATTAGCAGCTGCTAATCTTTTACCTTTAAGCATATTCTTTAACGCTCTTAATGCAAACACAGTTAAGCCAATACCAGCCCAATCTTCATCATGCAAGTCACGCAAATCCCCCACCGTCATGATATCTTGGTTCTGTAGTTTTCTTGCCCATTCATGTGCCTTATCTGCACCTCGATGAGATGCTTGTGCACAGTCTGCCACAAATACACTGATGTCTGTATCATCCGAGTATTCTATTCAGTGTTAATGTCTATCTATCTTGTCGATTCCCTCACCATCTAGAATATGATTCACTAATTTCTCTCGTTCTTTGTCATCAGGATGGCCGCCATTCAGTGTCATATTTGCCATTGTATCTGACATTTCAGTATTGGAAGCAGTCTTGAGTTCTTCCAGTTCTCTTAAACTACGCAATGCATTTTTATACCTTGATTCAGCTGCTTGTGCTCTTGATTCAAAGTCATTGCATTTCTGCTCTACTTCTAACACACGATCAGTGGCATGGCTTAACTCTTCCCTTGTTCGGTCCAGTTCATTTCGAATATCACTTTCCCTTCTCCAGACAGATCGACGCACTTGTTCTGCTTGTTCTGACTCTGAGGGTTTTTCAATATCACGTAAAATGCGGTTGATTTCTTTAGTGATATGGTGCTGGTATCGTTCAGGCAAAACTTGTTCTTCAATCATTTCACGTACTACTTCCTCAGCTGTGTCTGTCTCGACATTGAAATCAAACTTGACAGAGAGTTTATCCATGCCTTTAAAGACAACTTGCAATGTCAAGTGAATGTTGTCTGGATCAGCAGCCAACAAGACAACATCAGGTTCAACTGCTAGGAATGAATGCTCAAGAATGTCTTGTGCTGACATGCGTTCATGTTCATTTCCAAGGCAATTGTCAATCACACCAAGTACTTCTGGATTCTGTACTCGAGACAAGCAAGCAGGTTTAATGCCCTAATAGGATCAGTTCAAGTTCTAAGAAGACTCTACTTACAGAAGACACCTTTTTATAGATTTGCGCTGCATTTTTACATTCACCATAAGGATATTCACCTGTAGCCATTTCCAACAGACACATACCAAAAGCATAGATATCCACTTTTTCATTATACCCTTGCTCCTCATACATTTCTGGTGCCATGAATTCAGGTGTGCCAATCAATGTGTATTTCTTGCCCAACTTCATCTCTGCTGTACCCATATCACCAATCTTGACTTCTCCATGAGCACCATTAATAAATATGTTATCGCACTTGATATCTCGATGAATAATAGGTGGGTTATGACCATGTAAATAAGCAAGACCTTTCAGAATCTGTCGAGACCATCGCTTGATAATCTTGAGATTAGGCAAAGGAGCCAGTTTACGAATATATTCTCGAAGCGTACCCGACGTCATGAGTTCAGTAATAAACACGAATTCGTTATCACCGTACCAAGCATCATGAAATGCAATGATGTTCGGATGGCGTACTGACTTGAGAATCTGTATTTCGTGTTCTAGGTCCTTGTTATTGGGAGATTGCATAGCTTGCATCGTGTTCCAAGCTACCTCATAACCCTCTTCTCGATCAATCGCTTTATAGACCACTTTGTAAGCACCTTTACCCAGTAGTGTATTGAGACGAACATAACGTTCATTAGGTGCTACTTCAACTACTTTTTCAGAATCATGAGAGCGAGATTGATCGTTGATATCGTTGGTTGGTATGCCATAATCCAGGTTAGATGTGGTATTGACAGTCCGTTGAAAAGCAGTGTAATCTATTGACTGTGGAGGTGGTATGTCACTATTCGTGTTGTAGCTTTGTGAGAGAGGTGCGTAATAGTTGGAGTATTCATGTTCGTTGTCTGTATTGAAGCTTACACGCAGATTATTGGTTTCTTGTGGTATGGTATTATCAGAAGACATGATAGCGAAAGCAGTGTCTTCACAGAAATGGGCGATAAAATGCAAGAAGGGACTGTTCTTGAAAATGAGATCATTCCAATATAAAATCCGAAGTTAGCTTTCGAGCGTTAATAGAAAAGAAAATTGAATAGTCACAGTGAACAGTTCACTTAAAGTGTCTTTCCTGCAAAAGGATACAGCGAAAAGAGAAAAAAAAAAGAATCCTGTACAAAAAGAAGGTAGCAACTATTTATGCAATTGGTATTAAATGTGCTGTTTCTGGATAAGCCATAAAAAAGACCTATTTTTCTATCTATTTTGGTATGAATTCAAGGATAAAAGGTCATAAAGAACACAAAGGAAAGTGAAAGCAAAAGCTAGTCGAAAATACAAGTCTTGTGTGTATATGTCATGAATGAGCATAACAAATTACAACAAAACTGACAAAAATGCAAAAGCATTTTATTATTTTAAAAAACAATGCTGTTTGGTAACGCCTTCTCACACAAATTCAGTCAATTCTGTACTGAAGATGATTTGATTCTAAGGATGATGAAAACATAAACAACACTCTTGATTATTTTTTGTTCTAACAGTATAAATGATCTACTTTTTCTTTTTGTCTCTTCTTCTATGTAAGTATATCATTTCAGTTTAGTAAAAATGTATCTTCACTTTGATTATACACACAAGACTTTAAAGTCAATGCTTTGTTGCTCTCTCAATCTAAATCACAAGGATTATCACTCTCACAAAAGACACAACTGCAAGAGCTCTTTGTATAGGACTGGCTTCAAGTTCCTGTCAAGGCTTATCTGTTCAAGTTGGTACAGTTCTCGGCATTGTTCGCTTGTCCTGACTTCTTTTATTGAATAAAAAGATGCCGAGAATAGATAAACTGTGATATTTGCCTAGAAGAAGTTTCTCCTTGATAACGTAGGCTAATATATCAGATTGCCCTGATGGACTATCACCCCATTAATAATAAGACACAAGCTTAGCTTTCAAAATATTCATATGTTTGCTTCTCTATTAATTATTGTTCAGGAATAGTTTCTTTGTAAAATCAATGGTCATAAGAATCTCTTTATAAAATCAAATAGCAAGAAAGGTCTTCTGAATGAATCGGCAGATGTAACTTGAATTTGTACTTGTCTAGCTTAAGTATGAAAAAAAACTAATTTATCAAGAATAAGCAGCATTTTTATCTGGCTTCCTGATTTCCCCCAAGCTATTAAGATGCGCTCCCTTTATGCCGGGGGGAAAAATGCACAACTGAAAGCATTTCTGTTTTTTTCATAAGAAGGAGCAAGTAGTCATAAACATTATAAATTTATTGAATAATACTTGTATGTCTGTCCTGAAATTCTACTCTTCTTTAAGCAATAATATACAAAATAGCTGTAGAAACTGTCTTGACTCAAGTGAAAGCTTTGTACCTGCATTTCTTAGTTACTCGAAACCCAAAAAGCAATCACACGTCATATTCAAAATCCGACAACCTTTTTCAAATAAAAAAAAGAGTGCGACAATGGAGCTACCTATATGTCTGGTAGAAATCCTAAAGGAGCAGCTTTAAGTCAAAGCCATTATGAATCACCTGATGTCGTGGCATGCTTTGAAAAAATAGTCAGTCCTTTACTAGCAGAACTTCAGTCTTTGCAAGGCGATGTCGCTTTTACAGCACGCGAATTATCTTTGTTGACGGGTCAATTGCAGCAATTTCAACAGACTGTCTGGGTGCTTTTAATCGACCTACCAACGCACCCATCCGTATTCCAGCCAAACACTTAAAGTCCAAAATAAACAAGTGATCACGCCTGATTCAGCTATCTACACTGTGTTGTTGGGTGCTTATTCGTTCCGATTAAGACAAGGCTGGAAACGATGGGAATTTACCAATCCCTCTAAA